>NC_135247.1:12797738-13101738 GCF_947623445.1 Clavelina lepadiformis
AAAGTAAGCGACGGCTGAATTATTGAAATAAAACAAAAATACTAATTACTGTAAGTTTATACATGCTTCAAAAGATAACAATTCAATATTTCTCAAATCTTAATTACTTAATTTAAGAGCAGACATCCGTTTAAAGCTGTGATGGTAGTTTTCATAACTACGTGAAATTATTTAATTGTTCCCTGGTTACATATTCAGTTACTTGTTTGCAGCTCAATTGGACTACCTACTAAAATCACTTGCATCCTGTTGTAAATGTTCTACATGTGAAGTTTAATAAATTCGTAAATAAGAAAAAAAAATATACAAATTTAAATAAATTTATAAATATTTAAATAAACTCATAAAAATTTAAATAAATTCAAGAAAGTTTAAACAAATTTATACAAATTAAACAATTTAGTTTAATTCATGGTAATTAAAAGAATTTACAAAAACGTAAACAATATTAAACAAACTTTAAGAAATTATTATAAACCTAGATAAAAATATATTAATTTAATTAAAACTAAGTAGCGTTCATAAAAAGTGAAATACATTTATAAAACTCAAATAAATCTATTTAAATTTTCAATTTGAAAGAATTTCATTTAATTCGTATCAGTTGACATTTATTTATGTATATTTAAGAAATTCAAACAAATGCGTAAAATGTCGTTTAAATTTGATTAAATTTACGGGGTTGTATAAAGTATAGTTGCACCGAATGGGTAACTGGCGTTATTAGCCATTTTGCCGATCAATTGGTGTATAGGCTTTTTGCACGATTAATAATAATCGGTCATTGCTAGATCCATTATTCCATATAGATTATATTATCATTGTTTTTACAACTTAATGACTTAAATAAAGTTTAATTTAATTAGTCAATGGCATTAGTGGACCGAATATTAATGAAACCTTCATTAAACCATTTTTTGTAAGAATATTGAAAATTTAACTGTTTTAAATTTTAGCAATCGACTAATCAGCTGCTGACTGATTAATTATTCTTTCAGTCCGCCAGCTTGCTGTACAGTCATTGATAATTAATTTATATCTAACAACAATTATAGCCATGACCGGTTATTAAAACCAATTAAACTATTTCACCATGCAAAACCGGACACAGAATAATCCGTTGTCAATTCATCAAACTTTAATAAATTCAGTTTGTTATAAGATCGGCTGTAGATTTATTAAACCTATTGAAAAATATTTAGCTCATAAAAAAAATTTTGAGAATAACATGTCATGACAATTTTAGTAAGGGCTGTTTATTGCAACCAATAATCGGCCAAAAAAGCCAACACCAATAAATCGGTAAAATAGCCCATAAAATATATCATAGATTATTGTCTGCCAAATAATTAACTGGAATTTTAACTTATTTCAATTTTCATAAACTTTATTTGATTTTATACTAATTAGTTAAAATTTATTTTAGTTTATATTAATAAAATTTTTTCCAACTTCTGTTAGGATTTTATTATATTTAGCTTGAATTTGTTTAAGCTTGTATAACGTAATTTGAATTTATATAAATTTGTTAAAATTCACATACATTTTCATTTAAATTATTATTAAGCCCTACTTTTTCTAATTTATAAGTCATTTCTTTCAATTCAAATATATTTGTTTAAATTATATACAGTAGTTCTTATGCATTTATTTTAAATCATGACTTTTACCACAGATAGAAAGTGATTTAACAGGTGGTGCATTTGAATAGCAAATAAGTAATCAGGAACAAGTAACAGCCTTTAAATAAACGATTGAAGAAGTAGTCAGGGAACTAAAACAATCATTTGAATAAGCAACCGGGGAACTGGTAACCAACTTCAAGCCAGTAATTTTCATTTGTTGTAGGGCAAATGAGATAAAACATTAATAATTCATGAAATATTTTTCACACCATGATGTAATCTTTTTTAAACTTGCCACGATGTACTGCAACACGAAAGACTATAACGATCGAGTCTATAAATATTTTAGAACAGATCTTATCTCATTTAACGACGCCTTGACATGAAGTACCCAGTCATGGCTTAAAACAGGCCAATAAAGTAACATACCTTCCATGCGGCTTGTTAACAGCTGATCGACGTGCGTCGTAGTAGTATTTTTTGTATTCGTCCATCCATACTTCTGCGGTCCTCCTTGTGTTTCTAATGTGTGTCAAAATAAAACCAGGGCAATACACTGAATACAGTATAGGCAAAAAAATACTCGTATATTTTTTAAAAAACCTGATGTAGGTGTTTGCATTTCCATCCGGAAAAGAATACGGGTGTTTTTTCCGAAACACGTGGCCCACTCTGCTACATGGGATGATCTCAAGACTTCCTCCACACATCCACACGCGAAACGATATTTCTGAAAAAAAGACATTATCAAATGCTATGAAACAAAAAATACAGTAAAAATACGCAGACCATTGGTTAATGTCGAGAGACATGAATTAATGTGTTATACACATTTAAGATGTGTTGTTCTTGTTGATAAGCTTTTACTATGTGTGTATCTGTGTTATATACTGTAGAATGTTATACACTGCACAGGACCATACATTAGGTTTTTCCCAATGCAAATTAGCAATAACGCCAGGAATTGCAAAGTCGTACCAAAATTCTCTCCACCCCAAATGTTCATTCCCGTGTCATACTTTCCTAGTTCCACAAACCAACTTCGATCCATCATAAACAATCCACCTGCAATCATAGGGGTTCTGGAAAACATTCGATATAGTTTAAGGTGCGATTTTGAATATCATTGTGTAGTATAACATATGAACCTGTATATATAGGCCTTAATCTGTAGGTACAACGGACTACCATTTATGTAAAAATTCGATCGTTGTTTCACGTTGAAAAGGTGAACATCAAAAAACGCATGGTGTACTCGCACGTTAAACAAACTGCCTGGTTAAACAATGCATATAAGTGGTGCATAGTGTGAGTAACATTTCATGTTAAAACAACATAATTCCAAAATAAAGCCTAACGCATTTAAACTTTATTACTTGATTGGGGCAGTTGGGTCAGTTCTTTCATCGATCTGACGGTTTGAAAGTCTTTCCCATTTGAAGTGCAAACTCCAGTCAAAACCTCCACGAAGATCAGCAGAGGCCCCAATGTATTTAAAGGTGTCCATGTTTATGACGTCAATCACGGGACTAACGACTCGGGTTCTGTTCTGCACAGTGTTTACAAATAACCGTCACGTTATACATGATAATTTGAACCCTTAAGAACTTCTACCTCGCCTTACCTTATGAACTCTTAGAAGAAGAGGTAGAAGCCAATCAGTATTGCACTCACAGTGAGAATCAAGGAACGTTAAAATCGATGCAGACGCGTGATCTGCACCTCTTACTCGAGATCTGATCAAACCTATTGCAAAAACGATGTTAAGAAGTGCAATTTTCCAAGGAGAGATATAATAAACACCCTGAGTTCTTCACGGGTATAGAGTTTCACTTTAAAATGTAACTAACACTGATACCTTCTCGCCTCTCATTTCTCAAACATTTTACTTTCGGCAAAGCTGTTAATTCCAAGCAATCCCTCTCTGAAAATACGATTCGCAAAGTAAATTCTCGACGGTAAAAGCTGTTTGATATGCACCATGACATATTTATGATATTTCCAAATAATATTATTTCTAAGTTGTTGATCAATAACCACATCAATGAAAACTGTCTGGTAAGCAGTATTACCGTCGTCGCTATGATCATCAACCAAAATTATTTCCTTAATCAAATGAGATGGACTCCGATTTAGCACGCTGAAAAATATTTCAATATTTAACTATCTACATAACAATATAAACCATGTAAGAATAACATGTAAATAAACAGTCAGCAAAACATAGCCAGTAATTTTTATAAATGAATGTCAATAGCTGATCGGTAGGCTATAATAAAATAATATCATCAATTCCATGCATGATACACAGTAGTTCAAAGAAATAGTTGTGATGATTAGTAATCAATCAGGGGACTATGATCAATTCCAACAATAGCTCAAACGTAACAAATATCAAGACGATTATTGTTTTCAGTTCTGAACCAATGAAATGTCACTTACCTAATTACAGTTCGCAGAAGTGTTGAACGCGCTTCGTTGTAGAAAGTTATGATAATACTCGTGCTCGGCAAGCTCTGCACATCGAATGTGTTGTGTTGGCAACTACGTATACGCAGAGGCGTTCACAATTATTGCTTCCATGTATGTCATTGGTCGTAATGGTAAGAGTATATTACTGGGTTTCAATAGTTGCCAAAACATCTATTTTTTTCTCATCACCTTTTGTGTCTCGTATCTGGAATTCTCCGATCTGCCGCTTCAGCATCACTTCTAGGTTGATTAAATGAATTTCTTTTGTATGAATCGGTTGTGTAAATTCTTTGCCCATCGATGTACTTTTTGCCATCAAACCCAAATTCTCGCTATATGAAATATCAGTGTTAACTGTTAGTACAACGAGAATAAATGATATGAGCACATGCTGTATTACACATAAACGTACATAATACGAAATTTGTTTTTTATTATAAACAGCGTTATCTAGCCTTAAGATCGCTAAATATGCACGAACCTCAAGTACTTCTACCGCAAACCTTGATGTGCGTAATTTTACGAAGCGAGAGACCAACCACGCTTAGCAAGCAAATCGCAAACACGATGAAAAGTTAATGATTAACTGACAGCAAGCTTTTCCGAACTATATATACCAAACAAACTGTACGCCAAACGCTACATAAAATTTGTTGAAGTAGGTCCTTAATGCTACTTTAACTTACTGCATGGTTTCAAGGGTTATTGAATTTGTATCAGTACTACAGCTTGGACAGCGGTCATCTGTGGCATATATGTATATTTACCTGGTATGGTACATGACTTCGACTGTTGAATGTCCAGATATAAATCACCAGAAAAAATGTTAGAATAACAATGCTTATAGCTCTTAATGATCTTCTTATAAACGGCATCATAACAACGACGATATGTAAGAATTCGTATTTACTTTGTAGACCTAACTGACAATTATAGAATTGCTTTCATTATTACTAAATTATTTTATCCATCAAATTCTGTAGAAAAACAATTCCAGCTTACATCTGTACAAAGGTGGAAACTTCACTTTATTTGCAGGCCTACTGGAAAAATTTAGAAGCTATAATCCTTTTACAGTTAATCCATTCCACATTGTTCGACGCAAACAATGAGCACGCAGTAAGCCTCCACAACTACGTGAACAAATGGATTATAATTGAATGAGTGGTAATGGCTGGTACTGGCGCACGAGACAAGTATATCATATGCACAAGGTGGTAGCGTCCTCTAACGAATTCGGTAAATCATTCCACATGTAGGTAATTGAACTTCAACATTTTTTTGACTTCCCAAGTCAACAATACAAAAGCTGGAAACATGTTGCTGGCACAGAAAAGACGTTTAACAAATCAGACAAAAACTATAAGTTATCTTTTAAAAATTCTGTCTACTGACTTGTCGTTGCAAAAGAGCGAATCCACACGTTCAGTTGTTTATACGCTTTACGGGTGCAGGGTGACATGGCGTATGTTGGTGCCGGTCAATTACTGGTAAAAAATGAGGTACTATATTTAGCGTTGAAACGGGGTTTAAGAAACTGAAAAACATTGGAGTCATTAGCCGCATACCTACAGTAGAGGTTGGCAAAGATTTCTTCTGCCCCAGCGCCCAAGTCATTGCCCTGGACTTACCGAAAAAGGCCCCATTTTCAGACATGTTCATGTTCATTCAACTTTCACACGCAGAATGAAGCCACCTAGACGATGTAACTGTTTTGATGAAGAAAGAACTTGCCTCGATGCTTGGCGAAATTAAATCGTTGAATGACCGTATTCAAAACTGGAGTTCCAGTATTGATGAGACCATCTTTAGCGGAAAAGCAATTGAATGCTTTGCAACGAGACGTGGATTGCTTCCATTGGACACCAAGTACGCAAGAACCGTTTGATGGTAAGAGTCGATGACGCCAAAACCGTAAGTCCTTTTCTGATAGGGCACATGGGGGCCATATAACAACCCACGTTCAAGTACATATTTGTCTAAACTTGGCTCATTTAGGCGTGATTGCGTAACCCACCAAAGTCTAGCTAAACATTATGACCCCTGGACTAACTCCATTGATGTAAACTGACCGCAGTTTACGCATTGGAATCGATCAGGTCCGGCCAATCCAGTCACAACAACAACGTTTCAAAAACGAGATCGGAAAGGTTTATGCGAGTATGTTCATGTAATGTTGCGCTATGTGTCCATTTGTGCCATGATAGATACAGGAGCCAGTGTGTCACTGATGTCTAAGACTCTGTTCGGTGAAGTTTCGTCCAGAAATCTCGAATACCACGCTTGGTCGCGTAGTGGATTTCCAACTAACAACGGCAAGTGGAACGGCGCTACAGGCGTTTTAGGCCTTGCAACTTTATCACGCAGAGTGTGAAATCTGCGTCGTCAATTGTCTCGCAAAAGATTTCATCATGAGGCTGAATTTCATCCAACACCACAAATGCCGGATTTGCTACAAACGCAAAATTCTGGAAGCCGGATGGTCATCGACGCCCGTGCTAGATGGAAATGTGACTCTACAGTTGAACGAAGTCTGTATCGTTGAAAACCTGGCCGTGCCCGCTTTCACTGAGGTGTGTACTTTTGGTTTATTTTGTAAGGTTCATATGCTTAAAATGCCAGATGTTGAGTTTTCGGCGTTGGTTGAAGGTAATCCCCGTTTGAACGTTAAATATGATGTACTGGCGGGTAGCTATCTCACTGAAGTTTGTAACGGAAAGGTCTCCATTCGACTGGCTAATTTCAGCGATGACCCAGTAAAATTGGTTAACGGAACCAAAGTCGTTATACACTGTACCTAGTTTATGTGTTTGGCGGAAATAAACCCCGCCAACCCGGCACGTACGCATTAGTGTCAGGATTAAATTCTACGTAAAACTGCAGTAATAACCAATGCGTTTTGAAGTCTGATCGAAGACGCTCTGTGGCGTCAGTAGAAAAACACTGTATTAAACCCGAGCGCACAGCCACTTGCAAGCAATTGAAGAAGAAATAGATTTGAGGCGAAGCTGTTTGAGAGCAAACGTAAGCGATGTTTCAATTCCACTGGAAGAAGCCGGTTTAACACTGAAACCGTCCAAATGCTCACTTTCCCAGGAGTCAGTGAAATGTTTGGGACACACAATATCAAAGAAAGGTGTGATTGTTAGTTTGATTGCTTTACAGTATTCTATGTTAGGACTTATGTGACGGTTACCACGGCCACGTGACATTTGTTATGTGACCTTGCTTGTGCCTCCATCGTAACCACCAGTTTTGTAAATGCCAAACACACGGAAAGATCACAATAATAAAACATGGTGGCAGCCCTGTTGATTCGATAAGATTTTGTGAGCAACACGCTGAGGAAACACGAAATTGAAAGGAATTTACCGGTTCCTGCACCGATGGTGACGACGGGAAAAGTTCAAAGTTCAAAGTTCTTAAAAGAGCAATGGGACAATTATAAAATTGCATCCGGGTTGAAACAGAAGACAGTGAAAGTTCAAGTAACAACGTGGTCATCTAGGTAAAGAATGCTACCAAATTTACCAGAAGCTTTACTTGCCAAAGAATGAAAAGAAAGACATCCAAGTAATCAAGGACACTCTTGAAGCACACTTTTAGCCGGAGGTAAATGTTACTTACGAAAGGTTTGTGTTCAGTTTGTGTGATCAAGAATATCATGAGGCGATTGACGAGTACGTTAGCAGGCTGATGAGGGTTAAGTAACTCTTGTAAATTCGGAAATTTGCGCGATGGCTTGATTAAAGACAGAATTGTACTCGAAACAAGGAACAATGGTATTCGGAGTTCATTCTTAAATGACCCTCAGTTTAATCTTAACAAGTGTATTTCAATGTGTTGAACTTATGAGAAAACACAAAGGCAACTACGTCAAATTGCAACAGAATATAAAGAAAGCACTGATTATTCCGTACACGTTCTAAAAAACAGGCAAATGAAACGCCCGAGAAGTCGCAATGAGGCCGGTTGCGAAGGGACTCCTGATCAATCAGTGTGTAAATATTATACAGACGATTTAACTACAAGCTTTCCAGACGTTTTTGAAGGTCTTGGATGCCTTCCGAAGAAATACCACTTTGAAACAAGTAGTTATCTTACTGTTTTTGGACACACTTTGGTCGGTACAGATGGCTACGTATGCCGTTTGGGAATCTTATCTGTTCCAGAAGAATAACAACGAAGACGATATTAGCTGATAGAAGGAGGGCATGGCGTAGAATGCATTGCAGATGATCTCTTTATAGTTTATGGATGTGGTGAAGCATTCGACAAAGCAATAAAGGATTACTATGAAAAGTTAGCCGCTCTAATGCAATCTAATCCGAGGAAGAAACTTGAAGTTCAACAAAGACAAGGTAAAACTAAGGCTCAGGTCTGTGCCTTATATGAGATAGCCTATTTACTAACTTCAGATGGCATTAAACCTGATCCTAGTAAAACTGACACAATAAAATCGATGCCAATACCTACCAGTGTAGGTGACATTCAATGGTTCCTAGGGTTCGTCACCTACCTTTCCAGATTTCTGTCAAAGCTATCCGATATTTGCGAACCTTTTCGACGGCTCACTGACAAGAACGCCAAGTGGACCTGGACCAACAAGCATCATAAAACATTTGACGACATGAGAAAGTTGGTTTCAGAAGCTTTCTTGTACAGTATTTCGATGTTACCAAAGATGTTTATATTGAATGCGACGTGAATCAAATCGGTCTTGGATGTGCTCTTTTGCAAAATGATCATTTGCTTGCGAGAAATATGAACAGTACACCCTGGGTAAATCTGTCAATGTAATTATTGATCACAAACCCCTATAGAAGTTATTTTTACGAAGCCTCTCTTAATGCCCCAAAGCGATTACAGAGAATGTTGCTGAGATTGCAAAAATTTACATTGAGACAGATGAATGTAGATTACTTTACGTTTACACTCACGGATGAACTGAATACTATGAGTACGTTAGAAAACGTTAGAATTTCATATCACCGCCTGGAACGAATTTGCTAGCAGACCCAGTTGAACGAGACGCTGATTGTCCGGCTAGTATTCGCAAGTTTGGGCCTTACCGCGAACCCATCACACACAGCGAAGGTATTCTATTTAATGAACAAAAAGTAATCATACCTACATTAATGAAGAGAGAAATGTTAAACGCAATTCATTTTAGTCATTTAGGCGCAGAAAATTGCTTAAACAAAGCTAAAGATATTCTGTGTTGGCCAAACATGACTACACGCGTGAGAAAATCTATTTCACAATGTTCGACCTGCAACCAATACTTGACCAAGTAATGCAAAGAACGAATAATGAGTCAAGGCGTACCAAACAGACAGTGGAGTAAAGTGTCGATGTTCACTTTTAATTCTGACGAATATGTTATTTTAGTAGATCACTTTTCGGACTACTGAGAACTCCAGAAGTTAACCACTCCCACGAGTTCCGCAATCATAGACTACTGCAAAAAAATTTTTTCGGTCCACGGGATTCCGGACAAGATAATCTCGGACAACGGTTCTCAATTTTCATCGAGAAATTTCACAATCTTCGTTAAGGACTGGACATTTCAACAGGTCACTGCTTCTCCATATCACAGCAGATCAAATGACAAAGCGGAATCCGCAGTAAAGATTGCCAAGAATCTACTAAAGAAATCCCTACAAGACGGGAAAGACGTTTGGCTGACAATTCTTGATTGGAGGAACTTACCTAATCCTGGGATGAACAGTTCTCCAGTGTTTCGAGTCAATGATGTAGTAAGAGAGCAACTTTTCAATCGCAACGGCCGCTGGCGTATTGCTACATGTATTAAGAAAGTTGCGCCACGTTCTTATCTACTGAATTGTGAGGGTTGTATTATTAGACGCAATCGTAAATTTCTTAAACTTACTAATGAAACTGTTCTACCGATTACTTGTACCAATGGTCGTCTCCCCGGCATGATCCTAAACAACGTAATGAAAGCATAGTGTCTGCTAGTAATAATGTGTCACCTTGCAGTGGTTGCAAAACCGCACGACCCAAACGTAATGCAGGCCGTCCTGTCCGAAACCAAGATAATTTAATGTAATTGATTTACTTTTGTGTTCAACGTAGGGGAGATGTTAGTGGGATTGCTTTTCAGGGCATTTCTATGTTAAAACTTATGTGACACCGTCACATGTGGCATTTGTATGTGACCTTGCTTGTGTCTCCATCGTAAGTAACCGCCAGTTTTGTACATGCCGAGCACACGGAAAGATAACAATAATAAAACAGTGATGTGGGACGCTGAGAAAGTAGTACAACCGCAAATTGACCTATATCGCGTAACGTGAAACACGTCTGACAATTTGTAGGTTTAACATCATAGAACAGGAAGTGTATTATGAATTATATTAAGATCGCGCCGCCATTACACAAACTCACAGAAAAAAGCACAAAACGTTCCAGTGGAATGAATAACACCAGGACGTCTTTTCAACTTTGAACCATTTACTGCGCACTGCACCAGTACTCAGCTACCCAGATAACAAAAAGCCGTTTACACTCGACAGAGATGCATTCGATAACGCTGAAACTTCTTTCGCAAGTAACAGATGGTAAGGATTGTGTTATCTCGTATTGTAGCCGGTCTTCCACGACTGGAAAAGAGCATTTGGCGGTCGTCTGGGCAACAAACCTGAACAGGTTGAGCCTGCAGATCAAACGTTGGGTGGAACACATGGCTGAGTACGATTTTGAGCTACTCCATCGTCCGGGACAAAACCTCAAAAAAACAGTGATGCCTTGAGTCGACGTCCTAGCGAAGATGCGCAGACGGGAATTCCATACAAATGGAGCGATCAGCCGGTCATTGCCAGTCTCAAAGATTTAAATCAAGTTGTCAAAAACATAGACCACAGAAGCAACATCGGATTTTGTCCAGGGGAACTGTTAAATATTCAGGAAGCGGACCTAGAGATTTCTTTCGCTTTGGAATGGCTACAGATAAGAAAAGACCCTCATACAAAAACATTAAAAACTTATCACGAATGACCAAGCATTCATGGGCTCAATTTAATAGGTCACTTTCGGCGGGCCAGTAAACTGAGTGGGTAACAATCGCAGTTTACTGGAGGCACACTGTTACCGGCATCAGAGTCTATGGTTCGTCAATTTTACAGTAACCACACGATTGTGTCCATGGTGGGGCAAATTTCGGTTTGAAAAAAACGTGCCACAAATTGAAAGAAAAACTTTCTTGGCCTGGTCATACACAGGAAACTGAAAAACATTGCCAAAGCAGCAATCTATGTCAAAGGACTAAGAAACCACCATCCCAACCAAGGACGAGGTTGGTTCCTCCGAGATCTTCAAAGAACTGTTACGGCTGATGGGTTGTTCAAATACAAGGACCACAATTTATTATCCGCAAGGGAATGGAGGAGATGAGAGGAACAACAAGACGATCATCACCATGTTGCGGAACTAAGTACAAGAAGATCAACGCAGTTGGAACCAAGCTTTGTCAGTCATTAGTGTTAGCGGATATCTCTAAATACCGAGGACTAAGAGAATTAAGAGGGCTAAGAGAACGAAGAGAGCTAAGAGAACTAAGCAGGCTAGGAGAATTAATAGAATTAAGAAAATTAAGGGAACCTAAGATATCTTTGGTATACTCCTTGCTTGGTTCTCTTAGTCTTCTAGCTGTGTTTAGAGAGGTCCCTCGGAAGCCCTCTAAAACAGTGATTTTCAACCTTTTTCGTATCGCGACTCTTTTTAAACAACCAAATTTGACCGATGACTCTTTCCAGAAATTACGATTAACGTAACGTTTGAATTCGTCAGTTTTGGCCTTACCGCGAATCCATCACACACAGCGAAGGTATTCTATTTAAAGAACAAAAAATAATCATTCCTAAATCAATGAAGAGAGAACTGTTAAACGCAATTCATTTTAGTCTGAACGCTAATATAACCATCTAACTTGTTTTAACCATCAATGACTATTAGACCTGTAAAATATTCGCCAAACTCCTGAAGTTAACTCCTGAAGTCACTTTCACCATCAAAAACTGTACTTCGCTGATGACTACCAGTAAGCTACGTACCGCACGCAGCAAAATTTAAAACCGTTACGTCAATTCTCGTTTAAGCAGTTTAGGACAAAACGGTGGTTACGACATTGCACCCACACGGCTGTGGGGATGGCGGTGTGGCTTGCTTTTAGGTTGGCCTAAGCCAAGACTATTAGTCTTACTGTTAGACTCCTATAGACAATTGTCTTTGACTCCGTTGCGTTAGCTGTCTCTATAATGTTTCTTCAAATCAACACCAGCTTCATAAAGTCTAATAGTTATATTGTCCGAAAAGGTTGTATCAAATTAGAAACATTTACACCATCTTTTCACATTTAAACAAAGCTATAACTCGAATTCAGTAATGATTCCAATTCCGAATAATTCAGCAAAACAGAAGAATCCGAAAAGCGCTAAGAGAGAAGAGAGCGATTTAGACCAAACTTTAGCATTTATACTCCCATATTTTGACCAATGGGCGAATGCCATCCTCTACTTTACCATGACACGTATACACGTGTCCATGTTGTACATTCTAAGCTTTTATCACAAAGAATTAAAATCGATTTTGCACCGGGTACAGAAAACCACTTGACACACTTAACTACGTCACATGTCGATTTGGAACTAAGATTGAATACGGATTAAACTAGGAACAATACATTTCAAATTTGTATAGAATTTAACTGGAGACACAAAAATTGCTTAACAAATGCCAATTACAGAACTTGTTTAAATTGATTATATCCAAACGCCACACGGCATTGCACCCACAGTCCACACGAGATTGCACCCATACGGAATGGCACCCAAACGAAATTGCAACCATACAAGATTGCACTCACACGCAATTGCACACGTTCGGGCTTTGGTACTGCAAGAAACAAGTTATGTAGTAAATGTAATTCGTAAAGAAATGCGTTACGTTTTCGAAGTACAGCTTAGTTTTTGGCTGGTTGCCGCCCTTAAGCATTTCGTAAAGTTGTGATTTTTTCTTTTCTACTGGTTTCGGTTTTGATAGTGATGCCAACAAAGTGTTGAGGTTACAAGATTATGAATGATGTAATATATGAGCGAAGGTAACATAGCCTACTATTATTGTAACAGCAGCCTTTTGTAGTCAGGAATCAGATTCATTTCATCGCATGGAACAACGTAACAACCACACCTCGCCATAAAGTACATGCCATGGATAACAATTAAATGATTCAGAAAAACATATTCAGCCTAACATGTGGGTTAAACTCATCCTTTGTATACCATACTGTAGAGCTTGAAAGTTTTATCGAGTCGTTCAAGCTCCTCTGCCACAACAAGGCAGTAGTACAATAGAGGTGGTAAAGCTATTGCTAAAGACAAAAGTCCGCAAATATTTTTACAGCCCTTCGTTTAAAGTGCCGCTCTATACTTAGTAGTGATGTTCTCTGTTTATTCATGACTAAACTTAGCAGCTTTTTGCGGTAAAACCAGCAAAACTAAGCAAAAATTTATCAGACTTAATCATAGATATTATATAAGCAAAGGTGGTTATATTGTATCTATGGACTTAATTAATAAGGTCTCCGACAGGGCCATATTGCCCCGTTAATGACCAGTTCTGTGACATCACTCTTTCATTGCAAGTTGCAAGTTTTCATCTTGTGAGTCCTGAACTCATAAAGTGTGAGTCATAGACCTTATTACATATACATTTATAGGTACGTCGTTGGCCTACATCTTTCAACAAAGAACTGCGTAAGGTCACGTGAGTATAACCCCAGTTTCGTGTTACTGTACAAAGCGATGGCGAATTGATGATTGTGAATAGCAATGTAGGCGAGTGATGGCATGCAGGTACTTGTTCGCTGCTTTGGGTTGCTGTTGTTGAACTTTCTACATTGAAATAACTAAAGCAAACAATTTATTAAACATGTTACGCATTAGTGCACTGGGATATCTGAGCTTATATTTATTCATTTGTTTATTTCTCGTCTTCCATGTGGGGAACGAAAAAATTGTGCTGACGCAGGTAGTCGCAAACATATTAGTAGTTATCGACACTAATTTCCACAAATTGGACAGAAAAAATATGACAAGGCCTGGAGGGCAAAAACGTGCATTTTGGTCAACATTTTGGTAGCCTATACAAGATTACCGTAGCTTACCGGTACCTATCAGCTATAGGTAAACATTTCAAGCTGGCACTGGTATAGGCCTACCATGCATTCAGTAATATAATAGGCTAGGTTTGTGGTTGCCGTTAGATGGATCTCACTAAAAGCCTGTGGTCTAGTTTACAAGTACACAACCAGACGACGACACAATTTGAGTAGCTGGGGCCTAGCATACCGCATACAAAGGCATCCTGTTGTTGTGCACTTGTATACTAGACCCAAAGGCTGAAACAAAGAAAATGGGCCTAGTTGAAAAATACTGTTTTCAATTTCAGCCCTTTTGGGCTTTTAGTGTGTCCTCACTAAGTTTTGTCTATCGTGCAATCGGGTTAGCCCTATTTATATAAATGTAGCCTCTGAGGCTAGAAAAGGCCAGGCCAGGATGGAAAGTTTTCCCTGCACAATTGTGTGATTTTAGCCAAAATCCGCAAAAGTTTGGAGCTTTTCTCCAAATATCTGCACAAGACAATTAAATCCGCTGTTCTTTTTGTAACAATTTGTAATTCCTATACCGCTATCTTGTGAAGCATAAGGTACCGAACAGTGCTAACAGCATGAGTCCACGACCTCAAATAACTGTAGTTGTAATCGGGATTGCTCTGAAGTGATGCTACTGGAGTCACGATTGATTGGCCGATATTTTGGTTGTGCAGAAGCATGATTCTAGTGTTCAAGGAAGCAGCTAGTGTGGACTGCGACTCGTAGCACAAGGCTGCCTGGCCCTTGTGCAAGCAATGTGCGGCCCTATGTTATATAAATCGTTTAAAATTAGTGTCTCCTTTTTTTTGGAGACATCGGCTGCCCTGGTGTGCAATGCTGTTTTAGAAAGAAAATCTCAGATGTGCTCTTGTCATACTCTGCAGTCTGGACGCTTGAGAATGTCCGCCATGAGGTGGCAGAGCCGGTTATATGAGGTCAATTTCAATGCATCCGGTATGGTAGGATAATCGTAGTCGGTATGTCGGCTGCATGAGTGAAGGTTAAGTGCGAGTCAAACATAAATCGCGACACGACAGTAGCAAGCAGGCTAGATTTCCACACTCTAAAATCGAATGCAAAAAATATAATCTGCGGCAAAAATTAGACCATTCGCACAAAAAATTCCTTGCGCAAAATCTAAACTTTCCAATCTGGGCGGTTAATGTCCGTTGCTAACTTTACTTGTCAGTCTCACTAGAAGAAAACAGTATAGCTTCCCAAAGAGGAAGCTTTTTGCTTAAATTTTTACTTTTAAACAACAATTAAAGAAATTAGGAAAAATTAGTCTTCCTGAAAGGGTACATTCCTTTTCGTCATAAAAATTGGTGCAACAGATTCCTCACCAGAAAATAAAACTTACCCACCTCGGAAAAACTTTTCAAGCCTGAAATGAAACTTCGATGTCCGACACAAAAACTAATCTCTGGAAGGAAATGAGTTTAGAGCCCTTTTTTCACACACTTGTGCATTAATTCCTCTGTTTCTTTAAACTTTCGCAGAGCTATCTTTTGTGTAAGTTTCTTTTTCAGCTACTTTTCTTTATTTGGATATGAATTTTGTGGCGAAGCCATTTTACTATAGCGTATGATGGGCTATATTAATGTATTGGAATTAAAACCCAAAGGCTCTATTTACCCTTAAGAACTTGTGTTTATTTAACTCTTGACTCTGTTGTCTAGGCTATTGCTTATTTGATTCTTCCGACCAGCACAGCATTTATAATTGTCTAAATTATTATATTCCAAGAGTAGTTATACTTTAGTTACATGTGTATTAGAAGAAATTCATGCATGTACCATTTTAAAAACATACATTTTAGAAGAAAGAGCAATTTAACCATAACATTTGTTTTTATTCCTTAATACTTTAACCAATCAGAAAACAGCACATAATACTTGTCATGACCTTGAAACTTAAATATGAAATCAAAGTAACTAAGGCTTTATTAAAACAGAATTGCTAGTTCTAAAAATAAAATATAATTAGCTACGTAAGACTTGACTATAAACTATATAACACTTATATAGATAAACTCTTAGTATTGAGCAGCCGACCCGCCCACAGGGCGCTACTACTAAATAACGTCCTACTAAATAACGTCCTACAGATGACACCAACACAAGAACCAATTAAGACGGCGTGATTATGCGCGAGGCAGAAAAGCAAGATAAAGGAATGTCACCACAGTACTATGTCATAGAAATATTTGCCAACGAATCGTAATAATTCAGAATCAATACTTTTGTAGGCTTTGAATGCAATTCTAAATGCTACCACTTAGAAGTACGTCACGACTGTGTTATACTTAAAACCCAGCAGAGCTATGTTAACATTTGAAGTACTATATCAATCACCAAACTAATTAGCTACCAAAAACCATTTAGAATATTTCCAATGGCACTTTTCCTGGTCAGAGGACGCACAAACTCTTAATTAATTCACCAATTATATAACTTCTTACAATTTACTATTAAGATTGCCATAGTACGAATAAGATCAACTAAGGCAGAATGCATGTTTATTGATAGCAAATTAGCGTTGCTGGATGTCTATGGAAAAGTAGGCTATGATACAGATAACGTTGAAAAAGATATTTATATATGATTTAAATCACATACATATATTATATTAAAAAAAATATATATTTCACAAGCACATTTACCCCCTGCTCTTATTTACGTTTGCATTGAAAAATGATTGACACGATATGCTCGTGTCGTGATGACGATCTTTTCTATTTAGAATAAATCTTAGTTTTCAACACTGAAACAGACAAAGAAAGCATGCCCGTTTAGTTGGGTTGCACATACTGTTGGTTTTTCATTATTTCCAATCGAATTTAGCCTATATGAGATTATTTTTTGGCTTATTTAGAGTATCCCAAACCTTCCTGTCATTCTGATCGTATTAGTGTTTGCTATTAGTATACCAATTTTCAGCTTTCTGTCTCTATTGAAACGAAAATTATGAGCCTCCAAAAATGGCAAAAGTTAGAATGCCCAATTCTCATGTATCAAGGAGGGGCGTGGTGCCTGAAATTGAAATGGCTGCCAGGGGCAAACTATTTCAAATGTTTACTTAAAACCTAGGATTCCTTCGTTTGGTAACATAAGGCACATTTTAGCAGTTTTACAGCAAAATCTGAGAGGTGCTATGTGCAAGGTACTATGATGTTAGCTGTTTTCACATGGAATGACCTCTCAATGTTTCAAAAACGTCATCTGCTGACCTTCATTACGCAGCTCATGCATTGGTGTCAATCCGTTTGCGTCATCACGTTTTGTGGCGCACAATTATCAGTGTTCAGAGGCGGAGCTAGCCATAAGGACATCTTGTCCACCCTGAAATTTTGTCCATTGTCTCAAGTAACTCCAGATAAAGCACAAACGATTTACCAAATCTGATCGTTTATAATGTATTTATCGATATTTTTGCCATAAGATGTAACGGTTAAATCAAAAAGCAAATTTTATACTTAGGTCACCTCACAGTCTTGTTTGTGATTGTTGGTTTAATACCTTTAGTCATCCATTTTTCTTTCACCGCGCTTGAAGATAGCTTGTGGTATGTTTTTCTCTTTCATTTTAAATGTATTTTTTCATTTTGCTATGAGCCCGCCACATAACTTGCGCAGAGGACAAGCGCAGTACCTATGTATGTGCATACGTTATGCAAAAACTCCTGTTAAGTTTCAAGACAAAATGTTTTTGTTTATAACCAACATTCTTGCGGATAAACTTAATCATAAGCAATTGATTTTAACAGTAAGAAAGTGTGTTATGGTATGGTGAGCAGGACCAGGATATCGCAAATAATACATTGCACAGAATAAAAAAATAATTGGTGAGATCAACAAATTAATCAGTATTTTAGAATGCTTGTTTCTTTTTTGAAATTTAGCATAAACTCAAACAAACTCGGG
The DNA here is from genome assembly GCF_947623445.1 of Clavelina lepadiformis. NCBI lineage: Eukaryota > Metazoa > Chordata > Ascidiacea > Aplousobranchia > Clavelinidae > Clavelina > Clavelina lepadiformis. The sequence goes on from NC_135247.1 coordinate 12,815,932, forward strand.
GATTTGATTATTGTAAAACACTGTTTGTTGCACAATGCAAATGCATCACAGTCAGGGACGGATACAGCTGGCGTGTTTAGATGTTGCAACACCATCCCAGGCAGTTAAAATAATTTTTGCATTCACTGCTTAAAATTTATTTTGGGGGTTAAAATCAACCATTACTTCATTCCAACGCTAGCATGCAATATAACGCATTTTTTAAAATGCTTTTGTGATGAAGAGGCAAACATTTTTCTCTTTTCCCAATTTCTTGCCTTGCTGTCTTCCCATTGGCTACTTTTTCTCATACTTTTTTTAAAATATATCTGGTTTGAGTGCAGTCCAACCGCAATTTAAAATGCATTGGTACCATCAATAATGCCTTGATGGAAGTGCAGTTAAAATTTTCCTGCAAAAAGGATGTAAACTGCTAGTGTTAACTTTTAGACGTTGCATCGTCATTTCGCGTTAGGAAATTCTTTTTAGGAAAAACGATAAACACAATACATAGCGATGCAGGAAGGCTCTACACCTTTGTAACATGGGTATGTAGACTACTATCAGACTAAGGCGGCAACACTGTGCTGAATGAAGGCATGCAATTAGGCTAAATTACCGCATCATTAAAAGAAGTAAGATAAACGAAATAGAACTGGATACGATGGTTGATGGGTCGCGTTTTGCCATGTGATTATCTGGTTAGTGTTATCATGATTATTCAATTTCATTTACTTAATAACTATGTCAATTTCTGCACTAGTTATATACGTACAGATTACAATTACATCATTTTGATATTGTCATCTTAGTTACGATACTACGTGTGTCCGGGCAATTTGATGAACCTGCTTATCTGGCTAGTTGGTGGAGGATGCAAAATTTTGTTTGTGTTTCTCAACTGACACCTTCGCTTGACGATATCAAAAGCGGCCATCTCTTTGTTTTCATTATTCATTTGCAAAGAAAAAAGATTATACTTGTCTAGAGCATGTTGCTTTACATGTTGTTAAACAACAAAGAGCATTTTAATTGCACTAATTAACGAGAGCAGCTACATAAATAGTTTGTGTCATTGTTACGCATGTCATCATGGCAAAGCTAAAAAAATGACAAAGTAACACAAATAGAGTAAAACTACTCAAATCTCAATAATACTTACAACTATGTGGACTTTATTCCTTGAATTTTATTTTTTGCATATAAGATTTTCTTGTAACTTAAGTTCTCCTGTGTTATCTGATTTCCGAATTTTGTTAAACACGTTGTATCAAAGGTTATGACGCAATATAGATATAGCCGTGCACTGAATCAGTTGTGAGTTGTGATGTAACAATCCCTCTTTGGATAACGTATCCAAGCATCGTTAACGAACACGTTCCATTTTTTGCAGAAGTATCAGTTGCCAATGAGTTTTGTACTTAACAAAACGTGTTACCGCTAGTAACCAACAACCCTTGTAGATTTGCATGCGATCTTTTACTTTAACAGGAAAAGCAAACAGTGGAGTGAGCTTGGCTCAGAATGATTTCGTCTTTCAAAAAAATGCAAATATATTTAGCTCACTACCCAATACATTATAGATGGGGAAATGAAAGCAAGTAAACAAGCCACAAAAGAAATTTGGCCGATTTCCTGTTTCCTGGGGATTCCCATTTTCATAACTTTTTTATAACGTGACTTTTTATTTAACACGAAAATAAACTTCAATTTTTATCAAGTTCATTTAAAAAAAGCCAATGGGCATATAAAAACCATATTTTGTTTAGCACTTAATGCAGTTGCAATAAGTGATTTTTTAAAAATGTCCACCCTGATTGAAAATCCTAGCTCCACCCCTGTAGGTCTTACGTAACAATAGACACCATAGCAACGTTAGCAAGACAAATTTGCTTGAAATTTTGGTAACATACGTACGTTTGAAATTTATAAAGCTTTTAGTACAATAATGTTGAAATAAATGTGCATTTTTAACATAGATTTGTTTAAGTACAATTCTTTAAAACATGGGAAAAGTTTCTGGCATTTTTATAATTATGCTATGTTAAAAAATTAACTTTTGGTAATGTATGTTGGTTTTCATACAAGTGTTGACACAAATGGTGCGATTTGTAACGTGATTTTAATTTTCTTTCTAGGTTTTCTGTTTGCTGAAACGTATATGCTTAATTTAAAACTATTTATTGGAAATCTTACTGAAAAAAGTCAGTGCATTGCTATGTTGGCTTGTATAATAAGGCATCAGTTTTTCTAAATTTTTGCCAAAAAAACTTATACTAAATAAACATCATAAAGTTTTGTATAGAAAATTATTGCTACTAAACAACAGGCATTGTGTTACAATCGAAATATAATTTTCATTTTTTGGCAACTTCGTCCACGGATTCATGGAATAGCCCTTTTGTTTTTTCACAAAAGCGAACATCGATGTGCAGTCAAATTGCAGCGTGCAGCATGTACGGGTGACCGGTGTGAATGTTACGTCTTTGAAAGGAAGTAGCCTACTGAAACGAACATACTAGTTTTGTTAGAGTTTAAAGATGCTTGAATGATGAAATGACGATCTCATTAGCTTATTATTTAAACAATTTAGTTATTTAAAAAAAATTATTGAAGTCTACCTACAAGCGAAAACCAACATGGCTGGAGTCATCGTGTATTAAGAAATAACCAATCAAGTCCGGGTATTGAAAACATGTCAATAGCCAAGTGGTTTGACTTGGCCCATCCCATGCTGTAGAGATAGTATAATCTGGCACAGATCAAGCCTTAAACATTGACATTAATTATTCAGACATCAGTTGCTTGAGCAACCTCATTGTGCAGTGAAGGCAGGTCATTAAAAAACAATGGTTGCCCAGTGGGCAACCATTCAGATCAATTTTGGATGCCCAACACAAAATTTGGTTGCCCTGGCACTGCGACACTGGTTAAAATCCTATCCTGCAGAAAACAGTCAGAGAATAAAAATTGAAATACCCCAACAATATTACATTTTTTATACATGCATTAACAACACAAAACAGTAGTAACTATCGTAAGTACAGTGTTCAAAAAGAATAGCTCTGAAAACCATTATTAGAATGGCTGTGAAGCAATTGGAATGGTTGGGAAAAAAGTTGATGTTAGAGAAGTAATTTCTGAATGGAAACTTACTTGTATATCATATATTACAGATTGTATTTTGTGTGTAGTGTGTGTACTTTAAAGAAAAACAAGCTAAATATATATATATCTAACCCTGCTCCAACATGTCCACACCAGCAAGAAGGAGACTTATGCGTGATTTCAAAAGGTAAGTCTTCAAGAGTCCGGTGTATATAGTCATTCGGGGGGTGATTATCAAACAAAACTGAAAAATGTTTCATATGTTTTTATGCCAAGTTGTTTATGTGTTGCGTATAATAGAGCAGCCCCCAACACATATATTTTCGTTAAAGTAAAATCTTATAAAAATCTTACATTTTTGCATCTATCAATTACGAATCCTTGAAAACCGAATCCAAAACTATTTGTATTATTCTTCGTATTCAATTTTGGAACCGTTATTATTCTGATTACAATCATCACACACTGAAGTTTTAACTTACCTCTTATAATCTTTTCGAAGACGATCATTATACATGGGTTCACAGAAGACGATGGTTACTATGAAAAAACGCTGCAATTGTTATAAATTTAAAAGCATTTTACCATGACAGTGATTAATTGATCGAATCATAGCAAAGGAAAAAATGCAGCAAGTGTATGTGCGACGGCACGTGTGTTTGAATAAGTTTGTGATAAGAGGAATGAATGCAAACGCTTCGGCCATTTTTGAAAAAGGCAATCAAGGAAGATTTGAACACCTCTAAACGATTTTTTTTTAAAAACACTTTAATAGAATGGCATGAAAGTCGGTTTTCGATTACACCTTGCTTTCATAAATTTGTTTTTACGTTATGATTATTCACATTTGCATGGTGATGCTTGATGCAGAAAAAACTTTAAGTCCATGTAGCTCGGCTTTCAGTTGCAAAACTACTTGAATTACTATCACAAACTTGTAAGAAGTTCCACCTTAGCAGACAAAACAAAATTACTCGCGAATAAGACAAAGCCTTCTTTGTATCACATCAGGCGATATTGAAATGCAGTTACGGTATTGGAAGCTGACATCTCTGGAAGTCGCTCAATAAGATTACCGACAAAGACACATGAGATAAAACAACAACGTATACGATGTAGACCAGACGTTGCAAATATAGATCAAATCTACAATATTTATGCTCACAATTTCTTGCTTTTTATATGATTATTTTAGAAGATGAGGTCAGAGGTTGACGTCGTTTATTGCAAGCAAAGCCAAGTAACTATAACTGCAGTCAAGCTATATGCAGTAGCGAAAACAATTGTTATCTGCATAGGAGAATATAAAGTAAAATGAAAATTGAGTGTTCACGCAGTGAATTTGTACTATAAATCCCCACAGGGATTTCGTTTGGGTGCTTGTTCCTTTGCTTAACTTAATTAAGCCGCCGAGACAGGGAACTTTAAGTTAAACAATCATAAAATTCTTAAGTAAAAAATATCTGAATTCATCCTTAAATAAATTTTTTCTTATGATAATGTAATTTCTTGAAAAATAACCAAATTAACTATTCTTCATCAAAAAAATGGACAACTAACAGCAAGAATTTTACAAAAGAAACTCTCATACCGATATATGTGAAAAACAAGTGTAATTGTTATTGGTTTAAAACTATTTGAAAATAGGATTTGACAAAATTATTCTCAATAGTAAATTATTCTACAGAAAATACCCTTATGACCCCTAGTTGAAAAACCCTGGACTAAGGAAATATATATTTGTGTCTAAACATCTCACTAAATGATTCAGAATTTATTCCTGCTTAATACTTAGCAAAATATAAGGCCATTTTTTGTTTGAAATGTTTGAAGCCCTACCGTTTAGGTCAGGGGTGTCAAACTCAATCGCACCAGGGGCCAAAACTCAAAACTTCTTTAACGCCGCGGGCCGTAAGGATAAAACTTGATTGAACGTTTCGTGACACGAGTACATGAATTGAAACAGGCAGCGAAACAACACCAAATTTTTGATGTTTTTGACGATTTTTGATTATTTTTCTCTTATGTCATTATGTTTCATTCATCTCCTTGCAAAAGCATTAAAGAATTAACAAACAATAAAGAAAAAAGCAGCCCAAATTCCAAGCGTTTGAATAAATCTATTTATTCTATCGTATGATGGGGCAACTGCTGTGCTGCGGTATTGTGCGATTTGTTATAATTTTGTTTAAAAAAGTAAGTTATAATGTACTATGGTCTCGCGAGCCGGAAATAGTTCAATGTATAAAATAACATTGCGGGCCAAGTTTTATTGTAAAGCGGGCCGGATGTGGCCCGCGGGCCGGGAGTTTGACACGTATGGTTTAGGTGTAATAGTGCTTGCTTAATCTTAGCTACTTTTGAATTTGAGATACTAGAATGATGAAGTAGGCTGCGACAGAATATTTACATACATGTAATTGTAATTTAGTTTATAATTTGGCAATATATAAATATATTATCAACTCATTTAATGTAAATTAGAACAAAATTCTATAAAACAGCATCACTAAACATGCCAAAATATGCTACAAAAAGCATACATACTTATTTATTTTTCCTGCTCAAATTGACAGATTGCTCATTTGCTATCATGGTAGATAAGCTGTGTGATGCTTAACTATATTCTTCAATGCAGAATACAAGAAGACCCACCAACTGGTGTCAGTGGAGCTCCTTCTGATCATAATATTATGGTGTGGAACGCAATAATTTTTGGTCCAGAGAAAACACCTTTCGAAGATGGGACATTTAAACTAAGAATTGAATTTACAGAAGAATACCCAAACAAGCCACCTACTGTTAAGTTCATTTCAGAAATGTTCCATCCCAATGGTAAGTTAAAAACATTAACATTTAAGGCCAGAGGTGAAGCTAGCCATAATGATACTGTTGTCAATGTTGGGAATTCTGATTGTAATTCATTGCTGGTAATTCTTAGTAATTGTTACTAAGCTGTTATTATGCAGAATTTCTTTGATGCATTTGAAATGTAGTATGTAGGCCATAGCCTACTTTATTGAATTTACGTAAGGACCTGTTTATCTGCTGAGTAACACATCTTGAAAACGTAATGCTCAGCCTTTAAACAATATTTTAAATTAACCGAGTTTGTGTCCAATACTTAAACTACAATTGAAATTACATTAGCTTTATAAATAAGCTACTAGCAGTGTATTCCCAGCGTAAATATTTGGAGTCAGATTCCTGTTTATGATATCACTAAGGCTTTGTTTTGTCTAAATGCTTAATAATGCAATGACGCTGGCTACCTCGTCGCACACATACGTATATATTAGGGATGGGCCGATACGAACCCAAACCCGAATAGATTCGCCGAATATCGCCTTCATAGAAGATTCGGGCGAACACGAATACTAACAATGGCGAACCCGAATACAATATTACTTATAAATTTACTGACTTTTGTTAAAAATGATGATCTAGTTTCCCGACAAAGCTAAACTAGAGTCAGCAGTACTTATAATGAAGGTCGTTTGCCTAACGATTTTGCTTTTTCAATCGTTTTTTTAAACACTATTTTTCGAAAGAAAGCGATTTGTTTATCGATTGCATTATGTTACAAGCAAGACTTGACAAATTTTGGATGAAATTTTATTGTTTGGTTCTAATTCGAATAGATTCGGGATTCGTTTGTGTCGACCTTCATGATATTCGGGTTCGTGCGAACCCGAATAATCTTCCTCGCGGCACATCCCTAGTATATATATATACTAGAGGGCCTACCATCATTTCAAAGCAGAAGTTAAGCATAAGATTAAGTTATGATAATAAGAACCGAAACGTGAAGCAAATTACAACATTACGTGATGACAGCTCGGTTCAACTAGGTATAAGTTTCTCTTGGTCTATCATCTCATTAGTCACCAGTCCTATTCACCATTTTTGAAATTAAAAATTGTTGTGTTTACATCGAACCGCTATCACATGGTTCTGACATGCTTAGTTTTGCGTATTATGGTGTGTATTTTTCATCATTAACAGTGCGGAGACAAAATAGTTTGTAAAATTAGTCTGAAAGCAGTTATTTTTTTATTACCTACAAAATATTGTTACAGTTTTAAAGCAGTCCAAATACTTAAATTTTTCCTAATCCAAGTTCCATTTGTATCCATTTTACGCCTTCACAGCGATGTTTGTGAAAAATAAAGAGCAACGAGCTGATAAACCTTAAAAAAGAGTGCACTTGTGGCTCTGCTCCTAATTTGAAAAAAGAGCTTCACTCTTGAGATTGCTCTAAAAATGCTTTGTGTTAGAGACAAAAATAGGTTCAGAATGTCTTACTTAAATTCGGTCTGACATACAACCTTCAGTCTACCAACTTATAGTTGGGTGTAGTTATGCTTGTAAAGCCAAAGGTAGGTGCTAAGCTTCAAACCAAAGATCTTAGTCTTGTTTGTTGACATTTGGCTGGTAAGGTAATTGTTGTAAAGATATGAATACAGCAAATGTGGCATTTCTAATGCTGAAAATAAACATCACCCCCAGGCTCCAACAAATCTCCTACCTGTGAGGTTGTTTACCATCCAAAATGCTTTAGTTGGCCAACACTAATTAACCACCTATACTTGGTTCACATGCCAACCATCAAGCATGTTGTTATCACATCGTAACATCATATTTGCTGCCATGTTTTGTCATAATTAGTGCCAAGTTTGCGATACATTTTTGGCCATAGGTTCTTAATCACTACCGGTTAATATTATTGAAAATCAATTATTTCTGGTACCATAGATTAGCTGACAACTCCTGATTTAAGATAAATTTGTTTTTGGACTTGCTCCTTGCTTTAGAGATGTAATTATTTATAATATTTTAAAAGTCTTACTCTCATTAATTGCACTTTTGCATCCTTTAATATGACTACATGATTATTTACAAAGTTGGTGGTGGCTGGATTGTGTTAACCAATTTGACTGTTGACCGAATGTTAATTACATTATATAGTAAAATAAAAAGCAGGATATAGTACGACATTCTAGGTTTACATTTTATTTTTAATTTCTTTACACAATTACCATAATTAACAAGGAATTAAAAATTAAAGTGAACCCTAGATTGCCATCCCATATCGTCCTTTTTGTTTTACTGTATACATTATTACTGGTAATTTTAACAATTTTCTTATCTATAATTAGTATTATTCCTGTTAATTGTACACCTGCATTATTTTTAGTTACCTAATTTATCAAACGTACGAGATTGTGGTACTATGCCAGATACTTTTTGTTGTGACTATTATACCAAAATCCTGTTTATTTCAAGTGTATGCCGATGGTGGAATATGTTTGGATATCCTCCAAAATCGATGGAGTCCAACTTATGATGTTGCATCTATACTTACTTCTATCCAGGTATGCAGGCCATTTTTACCTTATAAAACATTAATAAGATAACCATTCGATGGTGTCAAAGCTACACGCTATATGTACAATACAAGAACCATATAATGTTTTATTTATCCTTTTCACGTAGCACAATGCAAACAAAATTTTAAATTAGAGAAAGTGAAATATAAAAAGTAAATTTTGGACAGCCAAAACAGCCATTTTTAACATTATGGTAATTATAAAATAACAAACAAGTTAAAATTATGTTTTGAATACAGTCCCTGCTTGATGAGCCCAACCCTAACAGCCCTGCCAATAATCAAGCTGCATTGTTGTATCTGGAGAATCGACGTGAATATGAAAAAAAGGTTACTAAAGTAGTTGAAGATAGCTGGAATATGACCGAAAACTTGAATGATAATTTTCCTTCGAAAACGTGATCAAATCAGAATGTATTTTGGCAGTTTTTACTTTTTTTTAAGTTTGCGCTTAAATTAAATGTCACTGACTTGTCTTGTACTTGTTTCTTAGCATATAATATATGTTTTCCTTACAATTTCTTGGTGAACTTACACAAATAGTTTCAGATTTCTTCTCATTGTTTGTGATGAAACAAGGTTTCATTTACAAGTTCTTTGAAATGGTGTTTTGCATTGCATTGTCATTTTAAATTGAATTTTAGTTGAAAACACCCGTATTGCTAATTAAATTGTTAACATGTTTAAAACCTTGTGTTACTAATTGTTACAAAATTAGTACAAAATCGTGTTTTGTAGACTGCTTTAACCTCTGTATCACAAAAAATGATACAATGTCAATATTAGTTAAATTTTTGGCACATTTTACTGTTGTTAATAAACGTGAGATCTCCAAAATGAAGTGGAATAGATAATATTGTAAATTCTTAAATGCCCTACTGTTTTGCTGCACAACTACTCATGAAAATGATTTACACCACAGTATTATCGCTCGTATTGACTCACATTCGTTCGGAAGTGCTTATCTGCATGAAGGCAATAATACCGCTTCATTGTAAGCTAATTAAGTTACAAATCACCATCTTGACTTGAAGTTACAATCTTTTATTATAAAATTTTACCAGCAAACATATTCTGCGTAACAGAGCAAAATACAGGTTCCAAGTCGATTCAACCTAAGAGCATTATATATAGGTCTATCCAACCAACATTTGTGGTTTGAATTGACCAGGGTTTAATCGCACGTTGAATGGATTGTCTTGTGTTTAAACGTCCTGGATTGAATCGTCCATTGGTTGAATTGACCGACCACCCAAAATGTGATTACAGCTCGGAAGGAAAACATTTTAACTATCAGTGTATATAAAGATTTTGGATTGAAATTACCAACAAGAACGCGACTGACAACGGCTGTTTGTATAAACCTAGTGGACCTTTTTGAGGTTCTTTGAAATGAAAATCACTGCTATTGGTTGTTGTAGTCAGAATCTGGTCAAGTTATAAAAATTGTTCAAGGCAGTGCAAGTTTGAAACAAAAACAAATATGTACTGTAGTGTGATAGAGAATGCAACATATTTCTAAACTTAAGTCACAAGAAGGCCTATTGCTTAACACATGTAACCACAGTGAAATATTATATTCATTCGATAAGTGTTGTTATCCTGAAAACGTACATCATTGTCTATGTACCAGAAACGTTTCCATCTTGCAACGAGTAGTATTGTCATCACATCTTCCAAAGATTATTATTGGTGTGCATTCTTGCTGTACAAACTCGGGCTAATCAACAACGTCCTTCCTTAGTGCTATGGCCACCCGAAACCGGGCTCTTGCCCGGGATGGGGTTTCTTTTCCCATCCACTGATGTACAGCACTGAAGCAATTTTCATTCATCAGTTGCTTGAACACACCACCTGCTCGTCTGCTTAATTTTCGCTTTTCCACTTATGTTTTATGGATTTAACTAATTGTTATAGGGTTTAGTGGCCGTGCTAGTTGTTACCAGCAAATATCAACGTTCTTTCTCTTGAGCACGTTTAAAGCCTTTTTCGACTTTGTCACTTTTTCCTGGTCATTGGCGCGTGTTAGTAACAACTGGCTTGATTATTCGTCCCCACCGCGCTTTTGGCGAAAAATAAAATGATTGAATCAAAAATGCAAATGTTTTACAGTAGAATTTAGTGGAACAGTAACGCAGGCGCTGGTTGAAAAAATCAGTGGCTAGCCTATTAAAGTAAGCTTCTGGGTGAGAAAAAAACACGTAGAATGAGGGGTTATGAATTGTTTTAAGAGCCCTCACTTGGCGCCGCCACTGTCTGTTGGCCACCGATCGTAATAAGAACACTGTGACTTCTTACTTCCGTCCTACTTGGTTCGACCCTTCAGAATATATAGGTGGATATATATACCCTTCAGAATCTTCCAGGACCAACAATAGTTTGTGTAATGTAAGTATTATATGGGCTCCATGCTAAATCCAGTGTAGCTTCTATAGCATTTACGAACCAGAGACGAAACTGTGGTGTTAGTTAGCGCTACAGTACCATTAAGGCATCTCAGTTTGAGTATGTCGTTATTTAATCGCATTTTTGCATCATTATTTACGTTTTCTTGAATGGTTTGTTTACGGACCAATGTCAGCAGTTAAAGGTCTATGCTGGCCAGTCACTTCATTCCACTTATGTCACCGACAGTTGCACAGGTTTTATTTCGAGCGTAAAACAATAGCTAAAATGCTGTGTAGATTTCCATACGCGGCAATCATTTGTGCTGTTGGGAAGAGCTCGTTCTTCTAATGTGAGTCAGTTACCTGAGGTAGCTCTACTTTAGGTACCATGGCGACTGTAATAGCAAATTGTAATAAGTTGTATAACTGGCATTTTAATAAGCGATTGTGTGTTCTCCAGTTAGATGCAATTGAATATTTAAACAGGTGTATTATTCTTGGTTAATCCGTTATTCAAACAATGAGTTCTGAACCGACATACTGACCTAGAGTTGGAGTGTTTCAAGTAGCATCGCATTTTGGTGTGTATGAAGTTTGATGGTACTTATGGTCAAAAGCTTCGGTGACGTAGAATAATGTTAGATATTACATATATTATACGTAGCAATGCAAGCAACATGTCTTTCGCTGATTGGCTGATGTGTATCGCTATAAAAGCTTGGGCTTGGTTCAAACCGCTCTCTTCTCTTGAGTTTTTGTGCCCTTCTGGCTTATTCATTATTCAATTGAAGTGAATGCTCTATTAGTCTATTCGGATGTGAAATGGTGAGGAAATTGTTTCTGATGTGACTACGACTATACTTTGGACAATGTAACAATTTAGACTTAATGAATGCTGTGCTGACTTAAAGAAACAATCAGAAATAGCCTATGCAACGGATTCAAAGATAAAATAGTCAAAGAGTTCTAAAAAGAAAGACTAAAAGCCTTTGGCTTTAGGCCAACCTAAAACAATTAACATAGCCATCCCCACAGTATGATCTACTACACAGAGATCATCTTCAACTAAGAAAAACAATGTCGCATCATGAAATCGAAGATGCCCAATTTGTTCGTTAATTTTCTCACTTTTGCTCATACCGGCTTTTCCAGTATTACGTGCAACTCATCGCTTTGTTCGTCCTTCATTTTCAGCATCTTATGTACCACTCCAGCACCAGACTACGTAAACAGTTATCGCAGTCTAAAAATCTAGTGCTGGTGTATGCGGGATCAATTTCAGGAGTTTTTGATTGTCCGTCCGACGTTCCAGCGCATTCGATCAGTCAGCAACACTAAAGGTTTAAATTGCAACAAGCATACGTGAGCAGGAAGAGTTATAGGCACTTATCTCTCATAGAATTTCAGCTACTTCTGGAGCTCCAACAACCTAGTCAGCTTACAACTACCAATCCTATTTGAACACTGTGCTCTGCAATCACTCCTACAACCAGGCCGTCGAATCCATTCGCCTTTTTCAACATCAGAAGCAGAAGGTTGGTTTTTCTTGTTAGGAAAGAAGTTCGAAACATGGTCGGTCCATCATGAGTCATTGAAGGCGGACGCACAGACCACTTGCCTCCCAGACGATGTCATGGCATCAACTCAGGACGTTCTGATCCTGGATCCGTCCAACAAAGCATTGAAACAAGTTTTACGTTGTTCCGTTATGGCTAAACAGTCTACAAGCAGGTCTAAAATTTCTTGTGAAGACAAACAGTCCACATGTGCACTATCACTATGTAGAGTAGACACATTAATTGACCAGCTGAGTGATCCTTTTGGAAAGTTGTAATTATGAAATTTTAATTAACATTTGACCTACAGCAACCATTTAACCATATGCTTTGATCCAAAAATAGAAGTTTATAAATAAACACCAATTCGTGACTTGAATTCGCGTAAGACTGATATATATTGAACTATTTGAGGAATGCTGCCCCTACCCAAGCTAAGCCTTCTAACCTAACCAGATCATCGTTTCTCACAGAAGTTGATAATGTTGTAAAGTTTTTGAATTCGACAATGTTGGCGTGTAATCAACTAATCATGTTCAACCAAATTTTCTCTTTATGCGATATTCGGCAAATCTATTCGCATTTGGAATCGTATCGGTCTATGACGTATAGAAGTTATAAAAAACATGCATATCGATAATAAATTACAAAGCTTGGGCCTTGTGATCATAACATAAACACAATTTCTCAGATTATTTAATTTGAATATGCACATTTATTATCGATATGCTGCGTGTTTGTAGAAGTTATAACTTCTACTTATGTTCATCCCTATATCATAATTCATTACTTACTGTTTCACATTTAACATACGGTTTTAAAAAATATTTAGACGCAATGATATAGTTTGCTTTCTGATACATTAAACAGTCGCCTATTAAAGATTGGGTTTAAGGTGAAGAAATATAATATATAAAAGTTGTGCTTATAAAATTCTTGCGGTAGTTCATCTCGCTTAAAATTCCCGAAGCGCAGTATCTTTGTTTTTTCACACGTCAAAAACCACTTTAAAATGACTCGATATAAAATGTATTTTCGTATTTATACGTATAGGCTTCAATTTTAAAACACCCTATAAAACGATTTTGAAAAGCAATATATAGTTACAATACAAAGTTATAAGTTACTTGCGTGTTTTGTTTTTGCCAAGTTATAGATCGATTTCACCACTTTTTTTGAAATTAGGCCTCGCGCACCTACTCAGGCATAAAAGCTACTTTGGTAAACGACTAGCGCTAGCCGGTTACGCAATTGGTATTTACTTACTTCTGTATAAACGGCGGCCGGTGAAGCAAACACTTATTTTACCGAAGTAAGAAAATACGAATGGTAAATGGCAATTAGGCTAGTCTGTGAAGTGAAATGTATGCTAATTTTCAACTTAAACTGACTAAATTTTTAAAATTTCACCGCATTGTTTCATAATCTGATCAAACAACTCTTCTAGACCGGGAAAATGCATGTCTAATTCATTAAAGAGCCGCAGTTTGGCCACCCCTGCTCTAGATCTTTGGCGGCACAGAGAAATGAGACGAGTAGATCGTAGACGATTGACTACGACGTTGAAAGCGACTTCTCTCTTTCATGCCAAGCAGCTGAAGGAAGTTGCTGGGCCTGCTCCATAAGCTTATAATTCAAAACTTCGACAACTTGAAATTGTAACTTACCGTGAGAAGCCGCCGTTGTTTCTCCTAAAACTCCGGTAATCTAATTCCTCAGGAGCTGTTTCCCAGCATCACATGCAGGTAAACGAAACTCCAACAGTAATTTATTTGGCAATGCAAGAAGTCGTTTCCAACCGCGGATGGTTATAAGCTGGGGTAATAAGCAAGCACAAAACATGCGAAAACGCTTTCAAAAAGCGTTGCACGTTAACATTAACTGTGCAAAATTTACGTAACGGAGCTGCTTTTACGAACTTTTACTTTTAGTACATTTTATGCAGACAAAACATCGATAAATGGCCTTTTATCTGTATGCATTCACTGTGTAAACGCAATTGAAATGCGTGCGACATCTGCACTCGGCCCACACTGCTCTTTTCCGAAACTGGGCCATAGCAAAAAAACAATGTGATGTGACGTTATGACCACCTTTTGATAATTATTGCTACGAACATAAATCGAATTTGAAAAGTTTGGCAGTGACACCGCTAAACTGTTAAAGTAATATCACATTGCACGAAGATCACGAGAAATATTCCTTTCGCGTCTCGTGCAAAAGTAGATCACACACTACGCTGATAAAGTCCCGATGAGCAGTAAAATATGGGGTAATGTTTTACTGATATAATAAATAACCCTCATTTACATTTCAACTTGGTTATAACATAAAACAAGACAAAAAGACGAGTTTTTTCTGTGAAAGTTCTAATCAATCTAATGACTGCTATCGAAAAGAAACGTATATTTTGGGAAACGAAAACTCAATATTAAGCGATTACTTGTGATATAAACAGGGTTGCCCTTGGTCTGGATTCAAAAATATGGACGACTAGAAAACGTAAGAAGAATACTACCTTAAACCGTGCACAACAAGAGAAGGCAATCAATGTTCCTAAAAAAAAACGAGACACTCTTTGCATGGTCTTAATTTTGGTATCTCTTTGGTACAAAATGGTGTACTAAAGGTGTCGAAATGCCCAAAATAATGCCCGTTTCTTAAAAAAAAAAACAAAAATATTTTCTAAGACACAGACCTTCAAAATAAGGACGGTATGGCAACCCTGGATAAAAACCTGCTTTGCCAATAAACAACAATGATATCACGGTATTACCATAAAACAACGCGCGCAGTAGCAAGAAAAATCACGTAAGTAGGCCTACTTACGGTCACGTAAATTGCGTAATTAAATTTCGAGTTACGTGCAACAATACTTTCAAAGCATATATCGGTTAAGTTATAAAAATAACGAACAACACGAAGCAAATTACGACACCATGATGACACCTCGGCTCATTGTTGTCAGCTTAAAAAAATATTGTCTGTATCGAACAGTCATAACGTGGTTCTGACAAGCTTATTGTTGCGCATTCTGTTGTTTATTTTTCGCAATTAACTTAGCGGAGCAAAAATTGTGAAACTCATCTCAAAGCAGTCATTTCTTTCATTCACTGCATAAAATTATAGTCTTACGGCAGCCCGGAAACCTAAACTTTTTTTTCAATCCAACTATTGGTATCCATTCTGTGCAAAAAAGAGCGACGTGCAAATGCCAACCTCTGCCAGTTATAGCCGTTGGTCCAGGTCGCACACAACGGAATGCGCTGAACGAAAAGGACGTAAAACACATATGACCCAAAAATGGGTTTGAAATGCTGGCTATGGCCCAATGCCCCCTCCCAGAAAAACATAAATGCCTTTACAATGTTTCCATTGGTTAATTTTGCCTCGATTCAATTATCTTGGACCATTTAGTAACAACTGCATATCCAATAAGAACATAATGGCAGCTTCAGCGTATTAATGACTGCGTTTCATCGTATTTTCTGCAGGGTTTTAATTACAGAATAAGCCAAAATTCCTGCTAGGGCTTGCTTATGAGATATACCCAGATCCCATTTTGAGTAAACCTGAGTATGTCAGTTGAGTCTAATATGGAATAACCTATGCTGATGAGGTGAGGTTTGTTAACAGCAGACTACTTGCATTGAAAAACTCCTCATTTAGATTATTTGTTAACAGAGGTTTTCAAACAACTTCAGGAAAAATACACCAATTGGCAGTCAAAACAATTGTGGAAAACATCCACAAAAAGCGTGTTTATAGTGATACAATTAGTGAAAAAATAAAAAAATATACAATTGTATGCTACTAGGCAGTTAGTAGCCTACCGGTAATTTAATAAAACTTCACAATACAGTGGCAGAGAGGAAAACACAATAGATTATTTAGTTTTGTGGCTCCTATCGTAATTCACTTACACAAATAAAGTGAAACATTAAGCAATTCCAATGCTCTCCCGATGTTCAATAACTCAAAAGCATTTTATTTCCAAGAAACACTTTAAAATAGAAATATTATTATTGGGTTGACATATTTCTCTCTGTGTATGATTGTGAGATCCGCAGCTGATACATGTGATCTAAAGAAGCAGTTAAAAATGGTCTAATAGTATTAATTTCCATTTGTGATAAATTATCAAGCCTAGCATGGCCAGCCTGCAATTTAACAAATTTGTCAATGTTACTTCTAAGTTTAGCTGCTCTGATATCCCAGATATCTTTTATAAGAGTGCGTAATAAATCAGCGTTTGGAATATTGTCTGTAGCGTGAGTTAGCAATAGCTGTGCAACTTCACAAAAATGTGGATTGGGTAGTTCAGTAAAGAATTCACTTGCTATTTCATCGTCCTTCATGGTCTCTATTTTATCCACATCAAGCCATTCAGGAGGATGTACCCTGCATTTTTGTCTTTGTTTTATTGCAATGGCTAACCACAATGGAACATCAACAGGTAATCCTGGGCTAAATGGGCCAACATCACCAGATATGAAGTAAATTTTACCCAAAGCAAAATTTGGCACAATTTTAACCAGTTCTTTTTCAGCTATAAACTCGACATCTCCAGGTTCCATGCCTGATGTCCAAAGAAAGCGATGTACTGCAGGCTATTAACTTCCGAAACAATTATATACAATGCAGTTATAGACAGCGATTAGGCTACAAAGTTAAAATCCATTGTAATGATAATGAACAATGCTTTTAGGTCTAGTACTATAAAAGATCTTAGGCTATTTCCTAAACAACCTTATTTTAACATATGACAATAAAAAAGAAATGTATTTAAAGACAGTCCAACACACAGATAGATAGGCTAGCTAGCCTGGATAGGCTAATTTGCAAAGTGAGCGACTGGGTACGGAATATTTTGGAAGAAAATTTGCAGATACAGACCGCTTTTGAAAATTAAGAACATAGATAAACTATTAAAAAGTTAAACTGGATTCTAAAATGTGCATACGGGTACGGCCCAGATTGAAAAGTTTGCTAAATGCACGGGGAATAAAAGTTTATTGCCCACATCATGGCTATTGTTTCATTTTGATTGTCCGGGGAATTTCTCACTCAAAAACAGCAGGCTTTCCAATCTTGGGTGTGGCTACCTGTATCAGGATGGGTGTACCACTGCATTGTTTAAGGTAGATTGGTTTCTTTCTAAGAAAATGGAAATGCACCAATAAATGTAATGCTACACCAACTGGCCAAAAAATACTTGTAATATAAAATACGCCTATCGAACAAAATAGCAATACGGCGCCAGAAAATTGTATCATACAAACAATCCAGTAGTCCTACTGTGAACATGTTCATGTTCAGTCCTACTGTAAATATGTGAACATGTTCGCAAACATGTTCACAATTTACAAACAAGTAAGATATTTTGCCTGGCCGAAAGGTTCATAATTGCAATTTAGAAACGCATAAGGTTGATGTTTTTGCCTGGCCAAAAGGGTCATAATAACGCTTTGCTAAATTACATAAGCATTAACAAACTACATGCAAGCTGAATAATCGTGCAAAAAAATTAACTGTGTTGGCCAAACAGGTCACTATTGGCTCACCTATACATGTTTCTAAATTGCAATCGTATTGGAAATTTGGAAACACATGTTTTTGTCACGAACACATTCACAATTTACAAATGCGTTCAATAATGACCAGTTCGGCCATCAGAGCTATGTTTTTTTACACAGTAGCCTAGTTTAGTGTGCATGCAATTTATAAACACATTTTTATTAACCTTTCGAACAAGCAACTTATCATACTTACGCGTTAGTAAATTACGTGAATGCGTACGCAATTTGTGAACGCGTTCGCAATTTACGTACACGTTGAATAAAACAAATTCTGACACATATGGTTAACCATATAGTTGGGGCGTACCGAACCGGTAACTCAGTTGTAAAGTGGCTAGCCAAGTATGCACCAATTCAATCTTTGTCCAGTGCATATCTAGGCTAACAGTTGTAACTATAAATTTACCTAACACACTATCAAAAATTTCTGTGGGCCGGATAAATTTTCATCAATTCTTACTGACATTTGGCCAATCATTATTGCAAAACGGAACCACTGTCATTCTGGTTGAATCCTAGCGTCTGTAAGTCAAAAAGTGTTTCCAACAAAAATAAAATAAGAATGCCTGTTTTAACAGAGAAAATAAATTTGATTGTTTTGTTGGAAGTTTGGCAGCGACATCGGCGTTTTTTATATTTTAATATGAAAGCAAATTTCATCTAATTTACCACTGACCAGGTTAGATTGTTCATTTCTGGCTGGAAAGTTGCGTAATTTCGGTCAATGTTACGGCACGCGACATCTTAATGTATACTGGGAGTAACATATCTATTGTTCTGTTAAAAACTTTGCAGCGACTTTTAATATTAGAACAATAGAGACAATATGGATTTGATTTCATGTTGTGTCATCGTTAAACGCCAAATATTATTATTATTCCATTTTAGTCTCTTTGTTGCAGTTGCTATGCTCCTTTTGAACAAAAATACTTTTTTTAAATTCTTATAATGTAAGAGTGCAACATTTTGTTGATCAACATCTTGATTTCGTTGCCATATTACCAGTTACGCTGACTTTCGAGATGTTATGGGTTTGCAGCAGCCTGGATGTTATTTTTTAATACCATTACATCATTTCTTGCGAAAGTGTTTTCTAGTTATCGATTAAAGTTTATGAATTTGTTTTTTGATAAACACTTTAACTATCGATTGATGTTTGGAAACTTGCCCTGAATATAACTTCGTGTGAACACTTCTTTTAGTACGTTCTCAAGTTGTTTTCCAGCATCTATTGTGATAAGATATCTTTATTGGAAACGCCCGCTATTCAACCTTAACACTGATTATATTTATCCATGTCTCAATGTGTCAGCTTTAGCTATATGCATCTCCTATTGTTTAACTCTAAAAATTGTTTTGCTCGCTGTACCTACTATACGACTCGCTGTGTTTATCATGTCGAACATTTTAACTTTCATCACTTTCACGTTATATAAATCCGCACTTCTACCAGCAGGCAGAAGTTAGCCGAATGAATCACCAAAACCAACAGATGAGTTGTCTAAGCTAGCCATGGTGATTGCAACTCAATAGACATCTTATAAGCAGTAGTATTGCATATGTTCTTGGTTATTCGTATTATTGAGAAAGTGTACAGCACCTACAATAAAAAAATTCTCTTGTAAACTATTTCTGTTGTAATATTAAAACCTTTCAGCCGAAAAAAGGTTAGAGTATTCTAACCGCACGCAACAGTAGAGTCAGATAATTCAACAGGAAAAATTAGGTAATGATACCTTCATAAGTCAAAAGGGTCTTTTCAGGTCAAGTCAGTTCCACCAACGATATAAAGAATAATAAAATAATCTTTATATCGTTGGTTCCACTATGGTTTGTCAGGCAACTAAGGAAATTGCATAAACAGAGGACGGCAGAGAAAATATGTTACACACTATGACATTTAATAATTCGCTTGTGTACTACTCGTGTGAGGTATTACACAAGGAACATATCTGTCATAAAGACCGCATATGCTGGCGGTAATTGTTTGAATATGAGCGAGGACGATTGATGGTTGGTGACTTGTTTTGCTTCTGCTTCGATTGATGAGTTCTCATTTCTCAAATTTGCGTGACTATGCTGTTAGTTGCTTGATTCTGTCTATATAAATTACTAACTTATAAAGTTCCCATTTTATTTATTATAACACAAAGGTTTTCACCTTCGGGCAAAGCTTACTGAATGTTACATAGCGCTGTAGTAACCAGTGAAATAGATCACACGAAAAGGAAGATTGAAAACATTACATCAGTATTTATATGTGACACACCAGTTCAAGCGAGGAAATTATCTGACGTCATTAAGGAGAACGCAAGTCTGATAAACAACTGAATTATAGGATTCTAAATTAAATTTCAAACATCTTGGAAAACAACTCGTGATTCGTGACGTAATCGTCACAACACGTAACTAAATTGCCAGCGATTTAAGACTGGTTTGGTTTGTTTCATAAACTATGAAAGAAAGATATTCTAAATATCCTATATACGATACCAACTTTCTGTGTTCTTTTCCGCCGAATTTATGTAATACAATAATGTACAGATTATGCTCCACATTTTTTACGTGTTCACTGGCACCTCAATGACGTCATTATTTTATTAGCTCTTGTTTGATAGCCTAATTTACAGTCTTTGTGACCTGTTTCACCACTCATCACGCTTCTGTTTTGAAAAGGTACTGTATCATTATAGGCAATAAGTTTAAACAACTCAAATGGTTACACGACTGTTATTGTGTTTTTCATGGTAAAAGCTTAGAGAACACAGCTTACCGAAAAAAGAAATTCAACCATGTTCAAACGCCCTTGATATACAAAAATTTAACTTTTTGACTGCGTTATCGTTATTGATGTCATTGTCATCGATGATGTCGTAAATCCATGAATTATTATTACTCAATGTAAACAAAATTAAATTTATGATCTTTTCTGCTAAATCTGTCCCACCCATTTCACATGATGGTTAATGGTCAAATATTGAAAGAGTTAAAACGGTGGTGCCGTTTCCTTTTCTGATATAAATCATGCCTTTTAAGTTGCATGAATCTGTTCCACCCTGAATCATTTTTATGCTTGGTAACATAAATTGAGCACTATGTCAGCTAATGGCTTGTAAAATGCCCTAATTATTTGCACTAATGCATATAATGAAAAAAGAATTCGTACTTTTCCAATAAAATTGCGCTAGAGAACAGCAAGATAAGTAAGCAACTGCAAGAGTGTTTGTGATAACAGTGCAAAACGTAGACGTTATAAAAGAACGTTGAAGTGTCACAAGATAAGGCTACCTTACAGGATTGGTTATACCTATTAATTGCTTTTTCTGACAATACAAAATCACTGCAAAGTTTTTTTTCTGCTGCAAACGTTGTAGATAAAAAAATCATCACATATGAGATCATCGAACTGCAAACGGAAATCATGAATATTTCGCAACGTGCGTTATAAATTTTTCTCAATTTCAGTATTACTGCAATCATTAATAAATAAAAATGTACACAATAAAACGTAACTGAGACAAACATAAAGCATGTACGTACAATAAACAATGCATTGGAAGTTATTAGAACTGCTTGCACAAAAAATCATATTAAGTAGAAACAAAAACATTTTTGCAATTTTTGATTAATTTCGTTTTCGTTCATTTCTTACCAACTTATGACATTTTTCTTAACTTTTCATGGTACCCGCTTTAATCACAACAAAAGAGATGTCCCAAGTAAAAGCTAAATTTACTTTGTTAGTGCATCAAATTAAATTGCTAACAGCTTTCACAGTTGAACTGATGGTTCGTTAAAATTTTGATAAAAAGGCAGTAGGGCCTATTATAAATACAGTATTAACATTTTCCACTCGGTTCCAAACCGCAAACCATAATCGTCTTCGACAAACATTTGAAGTAGCTCTATTAGTAAGGAAAAAAACATTTCAATCTTGTTTGCTCCAGTTGCTCAACTACACAAGCCATTTTAGACGTCTGATGACTTGGCAGATGTTAATGAAATCGGTTGGTACGGTGGTGGAGGATGAGACTTGTTTTGATTTGCATTTTTCCTTATGACCTGCTTGGTTTTATAACAGTGTTAGTAGCATTTAGAAAAACTATTGCTATTTGGAAAGCAAAGAATATATAAACTTTAGCTTGCGCTTACTTGTCTCTGACGCTTTTGCAGTTGTTGCAGTTTAGAATATTGTTCTTTCAACCTTTGATTTTTCTCCATATACGTTTGTTGTTGCTGTTCTAAAAAACGCTGTCGCTCCTGTTCCGGTATATCATTACGTTCGGACAAATCACCTTTTGTAAAGCGGCAAGATTTAAAGCAAATTAGCAGCAAAAAGTTATTAATTGATATTATATTCAGAATATTTATTCATAGAAGTTAATAACTGTTAAAAATATTTTCAAAATCTTGTATTAACTTACCTTTAAAAGGCGTTGGCGTCATTCTACCGAGATTTATTTGTTGCAATGGAACGGAGTGAGGGCGATCAATTTGCTGTCCCCATTGCGGGTGGGCAAGGTTTGCTGGAGTTCTTCGAGCGGTTGGAGGTGACATGCCATAACCATAATGATGTAATGACATGTAACTTTTAGGTAACGAGCCGGTGTTGCTTAAAGGCAAGTGTCTACCAGCAACTGGTGAATGGTTGGAACTCAAGTAACCAACAACATCGGATGAAATCACTGGAGATCCATTTCCGAGTTGGTTATAATGGAAATCAGTTTGGGAAACTGGAGGAATATAAGATGGTGGAAATTGATAATATCCCGGTTGAGTTATTGCTTTTTCTGGAAAATTGCGATCTGTAGCCTCCAATGGGGGTGGCGGTGGCGGAAGTGATTCTACCGAGCTTGACTCAGAGGCTGAAAAAAACTTTGTTTAATTTCCCATATTGCAAGAAACACGTGTGAACAAAACATATTATAACATAATAGTATATAACAATATGAACAATTAGTTAGGCGACGTAGAAGAAAAACCATGAGAAATAACTTAGTGTTTGTCTCATGAAAAACAAAATTATAGTTTTGCGTGAAAATGAAAAAAAGTTATATTTCACTAAACATAACTGCCACGATCAGCCCTTGCGCTTCTTGTGTTGAACGATGCTTAGGCTGAATCCACACATAGATTCCTTGCCGGTGGATTTTATGTTTGTTCAACTTAACCAGCGTAAAATATACGTTTGTGAAAAATTTCAGTGTGGACTCAGTGCTTCAAAAAAGCAGTTGAAAAAAGACGCATTACTAAACGCTTATTAACAGGATATATGCAGCAATTATGTCAATTAAGTTTGGCAATGCCAAACCTAATACTGTATGGTCTAAATCTGGTTATTTTCAGGCAATAGTACATAGTAGATATATATACTGTAGCATATTGTTGACTAATTTAAGCAAGACCCTCTTGCTCGTCGAGGAATGTTGCGTAAGCGAAATGAACAAAGTAAGCAGATTCGGATTCGCACAAATAACAAAATTTTTTCGTATTCCCAAGAATTCAAATCTTTTCTAGTTCCAGGCACATCCTTATAACCTTTGATGTATACTGTATAAGGATGTTGCACGTCAGTTACCCGTTGTCTTAAGCATCAAATTCAAGTTACTCGAATAGATCATATTGTACACCAATATGTAATGTTAAAAACAAACAAGTGAAAACTTCTCAGAATGTTTTTTTTTCAAAACTTCATTGCAAAAAATCAAATGAACGTTGAGTCTAGTAACTTTGGAGATGAATTTGAAAGAAAGCTACAGTATGTACGATTTGAAAGAAACTTGCAGAATTAAAAGAAGCAGGTAGAGATGGACATTTATGTGGCTGTATGAATTATACAGTGACTGAGAGTCGTGTGCGATTAAACAAATAACATTATTTTTGTATCGTTTTGTATGTAAGACTAACAATTTTTAGTAACCAAAGTTATTCTACTTATTTTTAAATTGTCTCATACAGCATTATAGATATCAACAACAGTTAAGATTTCCTTCTTATTAAAACGTATATATATTATATTTACCAGAACGTTCAAAATAACAAACCGCTTATCTTCTACTCGATGAGGAAATAGAAAATATAAATATATACGTTCACATCACGTACTAGTCAAGTTACTTTCTTGAGGACGATCCACGTCACGTTGGTTGTATAGCTGGGTGAGATGTTTCTGCCGTCTTTGCTCAATATGTGATAGGTAGTCAGTTTTGTTTAATGCCTTTTCAGCCACTTCCAACGCCTGCAAACGACGAGCAAACTTATCAATGACATGACGTAAATGAAGGTTTAGCAAGGCTGTTGAAGTAAACTCAAACATAGTTTTAGATTCTTCTTACATCCCTCGTGATGAATATTTAGTACAGCGATCTTAAAAGCATGCAAAACAACACCAGTGATCATGCAGAAAACATTAAATGGCAAAAGGAAACAAAACATTTTAATATCAACCAGCCATATAAACCACGAACAGGCCTTGAAAATTGGTCTAAGTTAAAATAGGCGAGTTTGAGACAAGACACATGCAAACGATAAAGGTCACTAAACTTGCGTAAAACCACTCTGGGTCGCATTTTTTGCGTTTGGATGAAAATTAGATATGAGTAGGAGAAAGGGCAAGCCATGCATATTAGGTTTTCCACCGTAGCAAATTTCACCTTTTCTAACTTTTTCGAGTCATATTCGCGTGTGAATTTTCTTCTTCGGATCCAGCTAATTTCAGCTTCCTATTATTATTATTATCAATTTTAATTTTGACAAAACTTTAGGCAATCTTTGGGACCCCAGTACCCCATTACTCTACACTCTTTAAATTAATTATACATCTTTTTTGAGATGCAATTTCATATCTTGTCACACGACACGGGAGCAAACCTAAGTGTATTTGAATATTGTGCTAGAATACAGATGCCAACGTCTTGAAAACAACACACGTTGTCACATTCCATTTTGTGCCTGAAGTGAGATAACTTCAATTGACAAATGCAAATGAGCGAAAGTGCTGATACGCGTGGTATTTTTGGCATATGTAACTGATCATTATTATTATTATTGTGAAAATCGCAGTACGACAACCACATGGCAATTCAGTACAGGCAGTTTTTTACCAACAACAAAATTATATAATAGGCCTACATACAATCAATGTTCCCTCTAATTTTTCACGAGTCTGAGCAAACACACTAACTCCCTAAGCGGTCCCTTGGACCACTGTGAGCAACATCAGACGTGCGCACTGTGGCCATTATTATGCGTTTATTTTATTTTCAATTTAGGTTGGATTTTTTTCTTGTGCGCAGCACAGATTTTCTGTGCGCGAAGACCGTGTCAGCAGTGCGTATTTGCGCACGCGCGCAATTTAGAGGGAACAGTGCATACAATACAATATAACGACTACACATTACAATCATTGCCACATCCTAAGCTGTTCATAAGCTCTCGCGATACACAGGAGACTCAAATCAGGACAACGTAATACCTGAATGCTTTCCATTCTCCGGGCGTGATCTACCCGAGTTCTTTTAACATCATCCAGGACACGTTTTTTCTGAAGCTTAGGATCTTCCCACGCGTTCCTTGGCATCAACTGGCTCGGTGTAGTTGGACGAAGCGAAGCAAATGAGGTCGGAGTTTTGCTTCTTGCTTCCTGTACTGTGGCAAGTCTGAAAAGTCAGCGTCTACGTGAATAAACTTAATTCAGCAAATCAATTCGATAAAAAATTTTGTGCGATGACATTGATATGTTTGGTTATAAGTAGTACTTATAACCCACAACAAACGGAAAAAGGTTTCCGGCCCGCACTTGTACGTTACTTTGAGTCCAACGGTTATATGGTTATTTATTTAACTACATGTAAACATTAAGTTTTTTTTGTCGTCTACTGAAGTATTTTGTGTCATCTGCCTTACTTTTTTAAAGTAAATAAAGTAGCTGTAAGTTGTTTGCATCGTTTCAGTTGGTCATCCAATCGTGGCGGCTCAGCCTCGATAAATTTTTCTTCCGCGAAAATAACTTCGTTCTCCCCGGAACCAACCGCTCGTATTTCTTCACATAACGTAGGGAAACTACCTATTTCATATAAATGACAAAAAACATTGTTACGCAAATCTTAATGAGAAATGTTCCAGTGAAAGAAGCAAATTAACTCTACCCTGATCAAAATTCCCTGTATATTCTTCTTTTAGAAGTTACATGCACGAAAGAACAAAGGGTGTACAGTATGTGATTGGTAATCTATTTTTTGATCATTTTAAATTGCTTAACCTATCCTTAACATTATGGGCTTGTTCTTAACTACTAACAACGAAAATAAATCTCCTAAAGTAATTACGACTTGAGAACAAAATCTTAATTGGATCGTAAATACGCAAGTAACGTAACAATGGTGTCATTGAAAACGTTTGAAACGGCCAGCCGAGTTCATGAGGCTTCTTCTGACAAACTACCACAGCATGTATTACAATTTATATCTTTCGTCTTGTCTTCTTTATATATTTTCGTACACCTTAAGGATTATATTAGTCATACACCACTTTTTCCTGACTATTTAACTTTCATTTGAGGTATAGACGCATTTATGTATTTATGTAGGACCTAACATCTGAACTAAGATCCTTTGCAGTCTTTTTGCGCATGCCCACAAAAACTCCACGTTATTTTGTGTAGTCATGAAAAATGGTATCGTAAAATATCACAAATGGCACGACATAGAAACATCTACTGTAGAGTGATGAATAATTGTGCGATCTCATTCAAAAGATTGTGTACAGTTGCACACAAACGTGTGCGCCAGGGCATTGAAAGGTATACAAAAGTAAAAAAATTGGTGAATGCACCAACAATATACATAACGTTTTATAATTTGTACTGTCAATGACCACAGAGCGTAAAACATAAGGTTAAATGTAAAGCACCATTGTTCTAAAAAATCGTTTTCACATAATCTGAAACCTACAGTCCATACTTTGGAAATAGGGTATACATTTTCTTGGCGATAAATTTGACAGAGTGAAGTGTATAATGCATTTTATAATGGAAAAATAATAGCGTCAATTAGGTGGAGACGACATATCAGAATTTTCAAAAATCTTTTGGAGATGATGGACCATTTCATCGTTTATGGACTCCTGTCCGATGGCCAATCTTTCAGGATTTGGCAAACAAGAAGCTCTTCGTATAAATTCTCTATTCATTGCCTCCTCTTCCTCCGAAAGCATTTCATCACTCTCGTCGTCTAAGATTACCTCCATGGACCCTGATGATGCTTGATCTTGATGGTTTTCTAAATTAGTGATTTTCAGTGAAGTATTTGTATTATCGTTTGATAACTGGAATCTGTCGACTTGAATCGATTGCGTTTTAAGCGATTCACGGCGAGATCGACGCATTTGACGTACTATCCATTCCTCAAACGATATTTGAAACTGCTTTGCAAGAGTTAGCTTGAGAGCTTGGGCCTTATCTTTGCTAAAGAAAAGAAATACCCGGCAAGTTAAACACCCCCTTCCTCGTGATGTGAGAAGGAAAACACGTGGTTGCTCCGGTACAGTAACACAATACGCAATCTCGTGAAGTAAAATCTTTGTTTTGTTTGCTGCAACTTCCATAGTCTCGATTTCACTCTTGGCATAACTGCTATTGTGTGTTTGACTACGATTTGTCATTCTATCGAATTCGTCTGACGAAATAGTTGAAAACATCGTCTCTACATCTGCCGAATTGGGTCTGGTCTTGCACAACTGCTGATCAAAAACTGTTGTTGCTGTGCATGTGGTATATTCGCTCAAAGGACGCTGGGCACGATGCCGATCTAGGTTTTTCTTTGTAAACAGAGGTGAACTAACCGCAGCCGCTAATTTTGACCTCGCACTTTCATTTACTGGAGCAACAGGCAGATGCAAAACTTCAACTGCTTTGGACTCAACAGAAATGGTGGTTTTAAACGATGGTTTCTCTTCCATAGTGTTGATCAAGGTTACTGCAAAATCGTAGCAATCTTCTGGTTTTAGCGTATAAACAGTTCTCTGTCCAATGTATCTGAAATGAAAGGGATAGAAGATATATAAAACGGCCTCTTCTGTCCTGCGTAGGTTCGAAAGTTTAATGTAGGCTACAATCTGCGCAATTTCCAAGAAGGTACCAGTTAACAAAAGAGACGTAATGATTTGACCGTGAGATCACTGGCCTACTTAAAACAAAAGATACGATAAACGGTCAAGATCAAACAAACCTGCAGTTGAAAACTTGATTTTTGTTGCTGGAAAGTTTACGTAAAGACTCAGCTTCAACGGACGCTGCTGGCTTCAAATCAAGTTTTGTTGTGTCATTGTTGTCGTGAGACAACTTAAGTTTTCGTCTCAAAGTCTTTGGAGTGTTTCGAAGACGTTTTAAAATTGAGGAACTTTTCTCATTTAATGGCAACATGTCTACACTTTTCAAAAACTTATTTACGCCGTTTACAAATACAGTACAATATACGAAATATGTACAGCCTATACAGAAAGCGTATGTTCTGCTCAAATTTAAAATTCCTTTGTAAAACAGTAACAGCAGTTTTTACAGAGAGCTAAAAAGCAACACATATATTCTTTTTTAATATTCCTTAAGTTTCATTATACGACATAAAACAGCATTTGGTTCACATCTAACATGCTGATCTGCTATGAATAGTTTTGGGAAAAATTTCAACCAACACAATAAAAACCTTTTCACTGAATGACGGTACAATAGTTGCTCATAAAAAATATCTCTAAAAACAGGTCAATAACCTGTTTGCGTGATACTGGTCTTCAAAAATAACCAACTAGTGGTAGGCTAAACTGTGATTCTTCAAAAAATGATAACGATAGCCCTTCATAAAATTTGACACAACTTCGACTGCTGCAGCAAACTTTGGTTGACATCCAGCAAACCTTCTTACCTTGAAGCCTTTTAAAAATGACTCCTCTGGGCTAATATATGATACAACACACATAAAATACAGATGTCAAGTACTGTATTTACCTATGAGACGTTTTAAAACAAATACGTCTAATGACAGCTCATAATGATCTCAAACTCATATCTGTCGCATTTGTCAAATGTTAGCAGAATCCATGGCTTCACAAAATAAACATACTTTGAATGCTGATCTGCATCTACACTACACAAAACACCTTGCCTGCCGATGTACATCAGACAGAGTCTGGGTATTATTCTGACAACACGTTTCGATATACACTAACTACACTGTAATTTGTTACGGAATTATAAAACATTAATAATAGTCATCAGTAAGATAATGAGAGAAACGGGCTCTACATATTATGCAACATCACTAAATGTGCTCGTTGACATTCCCTAACACTTTAAGGAATAAGTTGCATGCTGCCTGAATCTATATACATCAAGCATTGGAGAAAAACATAGAGCTTTTCATATTAATCTTATTTCCGGCATACGTCGTGACTTAAGCTCATGTCGATTTTAAAACATCTTCTCTGTATAAAACCGAGCCCTTATGCAATACCTTATATGTTTGCGTTTGCAGGACTGTCGTTAATTGCAGCCTTATACACACAAAACGTTCCGTCGTCGCTCCTGTTAAAACGATAGCCAGTCATAATGAAATGCACTTAACAATACGATATGTTTGCATATGCCATATCCCATACTAATCACTTATGTCTTTCTCTTGAAAAAATTTCCCGCAAGCCACTATATGTAATAGCTCCTTCATATACAAACAAATAAAAAAATGTAGGTTACCAGGATTCAAAGGTAAACTACAAGCTTTTTCAAAAAAAATGTTTATGTTTGTATGGTACACATTTTTTTCTGATCTACTGTATAGGTCAAAAGGCGACTTTAATACAAAAGTATGGTTTAGTTCAAACACCCTTGCATATTTGGTTTCAGCAAAAAATATTTTTAAGTTCAATTCAAATTCAAAGTTTTTCGACAAATTTTGGCATCAAAGTTTTGATAAGTCACAAATTCCTTATGAAACCTTTCCTGCAACAATTTTGCATAAGCTTAATAAACAGCCGCAGTACTAAACAAGAGTTTCATTTAAAACTTTCATATAAAAATGAATGTAGTATTTCTGTGCCGTAAGGTGGACACAAAGTAAATCTGCATCTTCTCTCTCCTTGTTCTTTATTTAGCTTATTTTACTGATTCAGATGCACCAACTGCAAGTTAATCATTGCCATCGACTGCTTTACCTGACTTGAATATTACGTGGTTGGGATTATTTACATTGGGAGCAATTCATTCAAGAGTACATTGCCTGGATTGCATTATTCATTCAGCTTTTGTTAAGCAGTTTCTTTTGATGATGATATTAACACCGCAGCAACATGTGTCTATATATAATAGTGCTACTGCTTTACAATTACTTTGTTTACAAAGCAGTATTTTAATTTTTATATAGCATTTTGACCAAATCATTTCAAACAGCCGAGAAACGTATGTATAATTTCACCGCATACCTAAGGCAAAACTAACTTTAAGGCGGGTTTTAAAAACAATTCAAAATAGCTGCCAACTACTATCTTTGATCACTTTGATGAAGAGTTACCTCAACGTAGGACACACTATAAACTACATTGGTAGCATTTTAAATTTATCTTCAAATATAAGCTGCAAATTATCCAAAAAAATACCAGTAAAAAGCAATCTGCTTTTTTCATGGAGCATCTCGTTACTGTAAATGGAACTCAAAACTTCATCTGTATCTCTTGTCTTAACTTACAAATTTTACAAATGCAATACAGTTTTTGAAACGACGATCAATAGCTTCAACAACAGGTTGGTGTTGCTAAAGTTTAACGAATAGCGTATGGAAACACTTTATCGCCTGCTACCATTGATAACCGTGATGACGCATATCTGCTGTGCTCTGCGAGTCATTAATATCTTCCTATGAGCAGCACGCTTTAATTTTAATACCAATAGTTTAAGCCAAACGACCAGTAAATAAGCAGTGAGTTTACATCTGTAACAAGATTATTATGACGTATACAGAATTTCCATTAGTCAATTATCACGGTTTGCATAATCATCAATAGACTACGCATAAAAAAATAATGACGCATTCAAAGCAGTCCTCAGTCTACTCAGAAACAGATCACGGTGCCGTTCCTTGCTCATTTCTCTACGTAACAGAACTACATATACTGACAGTATGTTCCTACTCTAACCTTTTACATGTATTTACTTTGCCATGGTTTCTATCTTCTCTCATACATTTAACTGCATGCGTCACCTATTAAAGAATTTCGACTGCTGTTTAGACAGCAGTATGACAATTGCATTTACGTCATTTGTTAGGACATCGATATACAGTATAGTTATCGATTACTAATACAGTGGAGAAAACCTACCTGTAGGCTCACGATGTTGCCACAAACTTACAATTATAGTGAGTATTATTATATAATGAAATTTACACTAGAGATTTGTTTAACGCCCTCAATAAGTTGAAAATCTTGATAAGTATTATTTTGAAATTCAGCGTTGTAGATATATTTAAATGTTACAACATTTCCTCTCATATTATGCGATTGAAGACTAAATCTGTATTATTGCAGCTTTTTACTCCGTTTCCTTCCAAATTGGCATCAGTAAAGCAAACCTACACAACTTACTCATTACAGTAGCAAACTACGATGGGAAGTAAGAATTGTTTTCCAAAACTGAATTTTCATAGCGATTTAGGAAGCTACATTTTCACTGTCAGTTTCTCTTATTGATGTCTTTGGGATCGTTTAATTCAATCATGTTTATGATATCGCTGGAGAAAGAGTCCAGAATATAAGCAATGTCGGCATAAATATAGGCAGTTACCTTTGAGTTGGGCCACAGTGCGGCCTGCCTGGCTAAGTTGCAATACAAGTGCTTCCACCTCTTTTGCATTTACTCGACATCTGTAAATAAAACGAAAATCATTTGTAAAAAAAGTGTAAGAAAGTTCTACGTTGTTTAGCCCTGCGTTGACCGAACGTTTAAAAAAAACTCAGAATTTGCACATACCTTCTTTCTACTACTTCATTGCGCAATTCCTCAACTGCAGCTTCAACATCCGACAATTGTCTTTCAGTTCGCGATGCGTTCAAGCCGTAACTGTGACGTTCCTGGTCTAAACGAATTCGGCGCATTCGCAAAGGACGAAGCTTAGCCCCGGCGGTGTTTGAGATAAATTGGGTCATGTCTCGAGCTTTTTCATTTACCATTTCATTCATCTGCTCCATATTTTTCCTCTATTTATGAACAACGAAATTATGATTATATTTTCTGCAAACATTCTTACAGGCGAAATGAAATATCAAATATTTTAATTTACACTATACCTGTTGTCGTTTTAATTCATTTAGTTGTTCCTTTAAGTCATTTGCGGTTGACCTTAATTTCAGTAATTGTTTTTTCAATTGCTGATTTGATCCGGCCAGCGTTGCAAAAGGTAATGGATCGGAAATTTTACCGGTAGCTGATTGCGACTGAAATCCACCACCTTGAAGCACGGACTGTGGAAATTCGTTTTGCTAAAAAGAATAATGATACAAGGGGTGTTAAAATCTACAAAATGTTGATACAATAATATAACAGATATTTCTCATTTAAATGTTTAACGTACACTTGTTATAATAGACTCGACCATTCCAGTTAAACTAGCAAGGTGGCGCTCCATCTCCACCATTCGAGAAGAAGTAGCACTACCAGGCTTATCATTCTTCGACAAAAAAGTCATTGGTGGATCAACATTTGGAGTGGTGTTCACCGCGTGATTATTGCTTTCAAAAACTTGTCCTTTCTGTTGATATAATTGCAATATATACTTTGGGTTCATCCATACTTTTGCTTGATTTGGCCATGCTAACCAGCCCAAAATTACATCAAAGCGAGGAGCACCTTGTTAAATAGCTATAGTAGACTTTATAACAAAACGAGATTTCGTAGCTATTGGAGGCAACTTAACAGGTGAAAATCAAATGGTTTCAAAGAAGTAAGTTAATAAATAGTAAATACTGCATCGAAAAGGTACGGCTGGAGTGTAGTTACTTGAAGAAAGATATAAGATAGAATTACAGCATGGCAAAAGTTTTACATGCACCCCGCCGCTGTTATGGTATACTTGTAACCTAAAAATTTGAAAATAACTGAAAAGCTTTCTATAATTCGTTCACTAACCTCCGAGTTTTCTTCTTGTGACCGATTTGTTTCGGCCTTTACCTCTTCAATTTTTGACCCAACGTTTACATTTGCCAAAGCTTCACTCAATTGATTTTCTTTAACAGTAGTTTCACAGCATTCATAATAAGGCGGCGTATCGGCATTGAATGGTTCATTTGAGGAATAATTTTCTGTACGAGTGCCTTGTGTTTGAAAATAGGACGGTGTAGATAGCCCGTTTGGATCGGACTTGCTTAAGTTCCTGCACAAATTTATTCCAGGATTATCAGTAGAATATGCAGTGTCTGTTACAGACATGCAGACCTGAGAAGACCACTGTTCCTTTGGTTTAGTTTCATTTTGTTCATGGCGCGTCACAAAAGGCACTGGAGACGTACAAGACACAGAAAAAGGCTGGTGTCGTTGAGTGGTTTGCCTCAGTGAGTTATTTACGCCACCGTTGTAAGTTGTGGTAGGCTGCTTGCCGCTTATGCTTTCTATGGCCGCGGCTACTGCTGACTGATATGCTACATGGCTGTACATATTGCTCTGTTTGGACCAAAGCGAATTGGATTGATACGTTTGGTCTCCGTACAGTGGAAGTTCACTTCGTCTGGGCGTAGAAGGTCTATACCTACCATTTATTACATTGCTTCCCATTTGTTGAACGTCGTTTCTTTGGTAGTCTTGACGAAAAGGCTCACCGTTCCATGATACCACGGCTTTTTCGTCTTCTGAAGCTGCATTCTGTTCATTTATGTCACATGACAATGATTGGTCAAGGGCAATGTCATCGGTGTCGGACTGGCGTAGTCCATTGCTGAAAGTGCTAATCCCATTTGAGGAGAAAACGGTGACGTCATCTTGAAACGAAACCTTCTTAGTGCGCAGTGATGGCGTTGTGGAAAGGTTACTGGCTCCGGAGTCGGACGGGATTGAACTTGAAGAAATACTCTTTACCAGATTTCCGTTTTTGAGAACACCAGGATGATTTGAAATAACAGTTGCTCGATCTAACATGACGTCACATACAATTTCTTTCTCGTCTTCAGAGCTAGCAGTTGAAATCACTGCAGATGATGCTTCTTTTACGTGCGCCGAGTTCATCTTATTTTCTAATGACGTTGCTAGTTGTGATCTACGGGTAACAATATTATGCAAAATATCTGTCTTTGGTATAGTTGCTTTTCCAGATGACAATGGGTACGACTTGGAAAGACCGAGACTTGGCAACCGTGATGCCACGGAAGACAAACTGGATTCACTTGAAGTCAAATGTGACACAGTATACCGTTGAGTAGAGTGAATTTCATCAGTTTTGGGTGAGGGAGTCGAAAAACTTGAAAAAGAATCATTTTCGACAGGATTCTTATATTTAGCCGAAGAAACAGGATTACGGTTACCATTGGACTTGTTACTGACATGCCGACGCAAACCAAAGAGTCCTTTCTTGTTTAATGTTTGTTTGCACTTCCCAATTTCTTCTCTGTCATTTAATGAAGACATAGTATTGTTTGGAGTAATTAAGGTATCTGCACATTTTTCAGCGGAAATGGAAGATATTTTGCTTTTGTAATCGTTTGAAATTTCTTCTAATTCTGCGGTTTCTTTTGTGATGTCCGACAAATCACTTGGGGATGCATTCTTCTCCGGATTCGAAATAGATTTTGATGTAACATCTGGAACGATAGGGATGCTTACCGGTTTCAACTGATGCCCTTTGAATGATCGCCCTCCTTTGCAATAACCGGCTGAGCCCCCCGAACTATTTATTGTTGCCCGACGTTCAGGAGATGAAGTTTTATTGGTATGCGAATACATTAAACTTGACTCCGGTATTGAAAGTTGGTTTGTCAATTCAAGGTCATCTGGTATCTTTGAAATGTTGGGTGGGTTGTTGCTGCTGGGCTGGTAAACTTGCGGATACATACTTTTCGTCGAAATAGACCTTGAACCCGCTACTCCTGACTGTGTTGTTGTTGTTGTGGAAACTTTAGAATATTGTATCGCATTATTTCCACCCTGTGGAGATGTTTGAAGTATTGTTCTGTTTTGCTGAGGAGCATCCATTCTTGCTACTGACGGCTCCAATTGTCTAGCAGTCGTAACACTGGAAGCCTTGTTAATGGGGACAGTAACTGCAGGTGTATGCTGAGGATGTGAAAATGACGTTTTATCGGCACAAAGTGGCGATAACCCTAACGATACAGGCACATTTAGGTCTCTTTGAGAATTGGCGTCATCGGTAATATTTTCTCCTAATTCATCCTGCATTTCATTGCAAGGTTTGGAAGCACTGTGGTTACTACGGATAAATGAAAATCCTTTCTGTGGCACACTACCTCCTCCTAGACCATTTCCGGATCTTAAATTATTGTTGGTAGTGGGAATATTCGAATGAGCATTTTCAGGTTTCAAAGATAAAAGTGTTGGTTTAGTTGAACGCGGTGGAGGAATAGGAGCCTTCCCTTTCGATTTTGTGGGCAGTTCACTGCTTTTTTGCGGTAATCGACTGCTAGTTTTTGTATCACGCGTTTGTGAACTAGTAACTGCATATTTGATGAGGCTTGGCGCGGATTGATATTGCCGAATTAAAGACTTAACAGGGGCTTTTATTCCACTTTTATGTTTGTTAAAGTTTCTTTGATTTCTTTCGGTAACACTTATATCTTCCTCGTTTCTTTCCAGTACCTTGTTGTTGTTGTTGTTGTTCGTATTTTGATTATTTTGAAGGCCAATTGTCCTTGGCTTAAAAGAATTTGTTGTTTTTTTATTGCCTGGTGTTGGTATCCCAGTCGGACGAACGCGAATGATGGAACGGTCCTTGATACAACTGTAATAATTAAATATAAAAGTCTTGCTGTTCAGAGAATTCGTAGGTCTACTTACAAGCTATTAAAACATAAGTATATCATTTTTGAAGTAGAAGACTTATGATATGGTACTATAACGTTGTATACCTGACATTTTCAATTTCATCATAGTTTCCACTCTTTTTGTTTTTTAGGTGAATTGCATGACGCTGCGGATCCAACATTGGCATGGTAAGAAGGCCAGGATAGGTTTGAACAAATAAAGCTCTTATAGTATCAAGGCTGGTAAGTTCGTTGGGAAGGATTGCCACACGTCTTTCACCACAGTACTCCAAGTATATAACACCTACGCAAAACGATTAAGTTAAAAATGTTTTTATAGTGGTTATGATTATGTTAAAAACGGTGTTTCCGTTATTCCTGTAGAAACAAGCTCAAACTCGTGGAAGCTCATGTTAACAAACTAACGTTAACCTTTCAGGTGCTACCTGTTCTAGTTTTTTTTATAAGTTATACTATTGAGGTTAACACAGTTCGGCCACCACCTTCAAAGTTGAGTATGAAGATAACTCCTATTCAGGCTTGATATTGGTATGCAAAAGCATGGTACACCAAAAAAAGTAATGTTTGTAATAGGCATATCAATGTAAAGGGCATAACAATACAAAAAGCTAAAATCGAAATACACAAATACTCATTTTTACATGAAACACTTTATGAGAAACTGTGGAGGTTAGAAACTCCGACTCAAAGTTTCTTATAGAAAATGATTTAACTGAAACACAAAATAATTAATCACTTCGGGCATATGTTTCGGTAATGAAGCTTATACTGACACTAAAATAAGGGGTGTGCCTTACGCGTTATAAAGACTTGAAGATGAACTCGAAATTTCAGTCAAAAATATTATAGAAGGTGCAATGAGTGCAAACAGTCAAAACGTGTTCTAATTGTTGGTTTTAAAGTTAATAATTATATAGTAAAATTGCCAGAGTTTAAGACGAACAGTTCAGCATAAAAATCAGGGTGTGGCTAACTAGTAAAAAGTACTGTTCAGCCGTATACAGATTTTTAACGAAATCCGGGAATTTTTTGAAATTGATTTTGTCACCAACTACCAGCTCATTACATGGTGCACATTGAACAAGAGCTAGTGGCCAAAAGGAAGTATTACACTATGAAGATTGACCGCTTTTAAAGCAGCGATGCATACTATACGTTGTTGTTTTGGGGTGATATTTACTACCTGTCAATCAAGCAGAAGCAATCTAGTCGAACTATGAACAAGATGGCACCCAAAAACAGACCTTTAAATCCAAGTGTAAAGCAAGCCTACTAATCAGAAACGATTTAACAAGAATTCTTGGTTGTATATACCAGAAGGAATACAGAAGTCGTTTAATCATGGAACTGACGTGAACACGGTAGTTATCATAATCGTTTGCAAAATGTAAACAGTATTGCAGGATCCTTTTCAAAATCTTATACAAGCCGGATTCTAAACTACCCCAAAATCCGACTGGACTTTTGGGATTCGGTTCCAATCAGGCTATTCCTAATAAAAAGGCAGTCGTATATCTACTTGTGTATAACTGTATATACAGTGAGTATAAATCTTTATATCGCAATGAAAGAGATTCATGCAATAAAGTAAAAATAATATTTAACATTCCATGGTTGAATGGTTGACGGTACTATCGCAGGCTTGAGTAAATGCATATCTCCATATATGCTAGAAAAAACATGTCGAGCAAAACCAAGCAGAAGATTTTAAATTTCCGGCAACAACACACCCCAGTACGTTTATCTTAGCTCACCACTTATCATTCCACATTGTCGTCATAAGCATGCTATTTCTTTTAACGGAGATAACAACGTACTGAATATTGGTCGACTCTCTATGAAAAGGTTAAAGCCAATGTCGGCTTCATATTATTTGAAATGACTCTTACAGCCCAGCAAGAGCTGGTGGTCAAGGCAATTCAATGGCCTCAAAGGCAGAAAAGTTTAGGCGCTACATGCAGAAAAAAACTACATTTAAACTCTTGAAGTTTGTTAATTACAAGTTAATGTGTTCGATTGTATTTTTATTATTCGCTCATTTTCTTTCTCACATGTGCGAGTATTTTGATATGAAATAAATTTTTAACCAGTTTGCCTCTTGGTCTGGAGATAAAACTTATTTACTCATATTTTGTTTGCGTGTAAGAGAGACAATCAAAGTTTTAATTAAATGATCAATCCAAAATCTCCAGACAGTACCGTATTCAAAAATGTACAAAAACGGAAAATGCACAAGAAAGTCTAAAAAAGCATCGGACTGAGAAAACGTGCCTTTATTTATCTCACGAACTGTAATAGTAATGATGACCTACAACTGGTGTAGTTAGATGAATAAGTCGAATAATTTAGAGGAATAGGCTTCGTAGCTTATAAATATTTTCTGTTGAACAAATTAGTCAATATATATCCGAATCGATATACTCTACGTATATTGTGTCTGGACTGGACATATTGGTGGTTTGCAGCAATGTAATATCGTAACATTGGAACTATTTATCATTTACTGCATGTGAACTTACATAACTACAGTTTTTCTACCATGATCTATGCGCAAATAGTGTTGAAATCTTCATAAAGCGCATGCTGACGTGATTTAAGAGAAATGAATGCAAGTACGTGTATACACAATCAACACAATCAAGTGCTTACTCAATTTCAATACTACCTCAAACAACGTGACAACCCATTAAGTGGACAAAATCTGCATCAGTCTTGAACGCGTCTTTTGAGTTGACACCTGGTCGCGTGATAACAACTAACGACCTGAACTAGATATCGGATGAGAAACCGGCGACATGCATCGTTTAAGCGGAACTATCGCGTGATATCTTCTTACCAGCGCCCGTCTTTTTAACTACAGTAATCAAAATCAAGTGCGTGGTTTGCGCTGTGTGCTGTAATGTGAAAATTGCTCAAGCACAGTGTAAAAACTGACGTTGTTCGGCCTTCATAATAACAAAAAAAAATTACACTCCAAAATAATTACGGCTTGCTATTATAATATTACGTACAGTCGTACACCAATTGTAATAAATTAGGTAGTTACTATAAACATTTTAAGGCTTGCTCTGCGTAAAATTATTTGTTTTACAAACCTATATAATTGAACGATTTCTTACACTTTAAAAGGAATTTGTTCATAAAATATAAAACAACTTAGAATATCAATCAATTAAGAACAGTTCCTAGATCGACAAATGATTCTAAAGCACAAACAATATTGTCTTTTCACAGTAAAAAGACTCTCGTTTTAATCAAAATCAAAGCAAGGGCATGCTTTCCCATAGAACTGCATGCATGTAGATACTACCCTACTTTCACTTAACATAGTGCATGTGTATCCTACGGAAATTAGTACCAGATAAAG
The DNA here is from genome assembly GCF_947623445.1 of Clavelina lepadiformis. NCBI lineage: Eukaryota > Metazoa > Chordata > Ascidiacea > Aplousobranchia > Clavelinidae > Clavelina > Clavelina lepadiformis. Next base: position 12,855,321 of record NC_135247.1, read on the forward strand.
TTCATTTTTCAATCAATTCTCTCAGATTGAAAAAACAAAAAGAACATCCACGAAGCAGAGCCATCGTCTAAGGATGTAACGGGTTCATGCATTCAATGCAGAAGTGTTTGAAACACTGTGTTCCGATAAAGCTTAGTTAAACTTTTATCGAATAACAATTTAGCGGTAAGTTAGTGACAAGCAAAGAAAAGCATACAGTAGCTGCATTTCCATATCAAGATCAGAGTGACTATTTCACCGTAAGTCGGTTACGCAACCCATAGTTAAAGATAGGCGGTTAGGATAGGAGAATGGGCGCGCAAAAAGTTAATTTAAGCTATTTAGGGTTTAAATGAAGTTAAATTTATATTAGAAGGTCGATTTGGGTTAGATTTAGGCTACTATGTTATAACATTTCACTTATAGGGTAACAACAAACCATGAAAAATAGCTTTTAACGTACGATTTTTCCGGTGAAATAGTGACAGCCTATAAATATTTGTAATGGTCGATGAAGGCAGCAACTTAGCTACCAAGCAACTTTCAGTTCTTCTGCAACAATCAAAGTCTGGCCTTTGACAGCCACAGTCACTGCGGGAAGTTGTCAGATCTGCGAATTAAGTCTCTTGAACGCAAATCAATCTCCAGCCTTCACCGGCCAAGCAATCAACATAAAGCCATACTGCACTTCATCATATGTTCTAACTTACATTTAAACCAATGATAATCCAAAACACTCTCCTGTTACTCACAGTATATTTTACTAATATTTTCATCGAGACCAAAAACTCCAATGTTCCCTTTTATATCAACAACACCACTTTTCTCCGTTCATGATTTATGTTAATTGCTTTGGTCACAATTTTTCCTTTTCGGCGTAACACTGTGATGCAGTTTGAGAAACAATACAAAACATGTGTCAGTTAGCCGTCTCTTATATCCGTAAATGTACGGGAACGCCAATGATTAGTCAAAATTAGTCATTGTTATTGTTATGGTCAAAGGAAATCCAAGGTTTCAATTGATTACATTTAATATCGCCTCCGTGATATTTATTTTTTAAGAAGGACAGTCTCATACGACGACATACGTCACATTAAAAGCCGAGATGATAACATACTACATGTTAGGAAGATTGACGTTAAGTTTGATGGTGACAAACAAAATCCATACCAAACAAGGCTGTACTAACAATAGTAAGGTTTAACCTGAAACTTGAGCAAAAACAAAACTACATCAAAAACTTTAAAGTTCGCTTTCTAACTCGTTTGAACGTTATTATTCAAAACGAGGATGTTATAGAGTCACCCATCTGACAGAATATGACTGAAGTGTGAATTTAAAAAAATGAACTTTCCGGTGAGCGAGGTCAACATAAGACAATGCCAATGATATATTCGGGTATCAAACTCCCAATATGCGAGAAAAGAGATCTTTCCTCTCCATTTTGGTAATGTGCACCCTTACTAAAGTCACGCTTACATGACGAAAATAATCATTTGAAAGCTGCCGGGATCGAGTACTGTAACTTTATCCGGAACGGATTGCACAACCTATGGATGTTACTCCGTAGAAGTAACAGTAGTAGTGGTAGTGGTACTAGCAGTAAATAAATATATACATTCACTTAAACTATCTTCAAGTTCGTTCAGAAAAGTGACCACTCCACTACTTTTTTTTCTTAAGAATGAATGTTTATAAGAACGATTTATGGAATAAGATGATTATACAAAATGTTTTGGGACAAAGCAAAGTACTTTTGAGCGTATCACTCTCGTAACAACATATCTGTGCGCCTTCTACTATAGAATGCCTTATAGAAGACTAAAGACTATAGACTACACTTTCAGGAAAAATGCTACAAAGGGTTTCAGAATGTAAAAAATCAGCAAACTATATGTCCAGGAACGCTTTACTTATCCCTAGTAAGGTAAGCTAGGGTATCTCACACCACATAAATTTTAGCTTTTTAATTATATACATACGGAATCAAAACATAGTGATCCCTTCTTCCTTTTAGTTTACTGACTTGTCATGTGCTACATGAGGGTGGGGTTTCATCTCGGTAACAACTTTTTATATTGCTCTATAGTTCCAATGGGGTGTGTACCGTGTGTCGTGCCCCAGGTTACCTAACCTTTTAGGACCATGAACGTGACCATTGGAATATAACAACATATTTTATTCATTTTCCTTATTTAACTCTTTTCTGTTTATAAAACAATACTATCTGTCAGTAAAATAACTATAATTCAATAAATATTATAATAAAAATATGACAAAAAATTCAATGAATAATACTGTACTACATATCAACTAGTACAAGGTTCAAACAGTTACATTTTGTGCCGAGCCCGGAACGCAATTAAACTGCCTACAATAATAATAATCCATGAAAATTTTTAAACAAAGCAAAGCATTTGAAGTAAATTTTTTTTCTTAATATCCAAAAGGTGCATTAGAATTTAGAGGATGTTCATCATCAAACAGAAAAAAGAGCTATCTATACAAAATTAAACACGAATTATGTTTAACTGCCAATGTCAAAGTTTTAAAATGTCTCGAGATCATTAAATGCAATAATAAATTTTTAACCTTGTCTTTCATCAAAATAAAGCTTGAAAAACACAACAGGTGTTCTTGGTTTAGTATTTCTTTTGTTCCTCTTAAGCATCACAATTACTAGTGACGCACTACATTCCAAACTCGCCGTACAATTGCTGACGTAAATCTTCAGAAATAATCCTGAGAATCACGGTTAACAAAAAAACATCTTTAGATTAAAACAGGTTTTAAAAATTCACAAACAAGAGCAGAACAACAAGACTGGCAATTCTAATATGGATTTAACAGACATTCGTTGTTTGAATACGTTAATCTTCAATACAAACTACAGCGCAGTTAACAAACGTGAGGACGACAGGCCTACACACCCATCAGATTACTGTTCTTAAATCAGCAAAGAAATCTCTGCGCCAAAACGTACGGAGCCATCTCGATGACTTACAATGACTTCCTCATATCATACTTCAAAGCGGTTTGCACAAACAACAAATAACCGCAATTAATGGAAGGATAAAAAATTAGAATAGAAATTTTCGTCTTTCAAACTTACAATATAAAATAGTCGAGTTTTCAAGCTTGTAGCATTGCCATATGATTGATAGCTTGAAGCTATTTCTCATCCAAAGTACTACGTGTTTTATATTAAGTAGATATTTGCCTTTATAATAACCTAACTAATTTGTTTCGGAAAGTTACACAAACATGACTGCATTTGCAAAATGAATTATCTCCTAACGAATAAATATCGGTCTTCTTTAACTTTTTACGTTGTATAAGATCTGTTCATCCCCAGTCAACCATTTCCAAACCCATTAGTTGACTTCCTCCTTTTAACGCTATCATACTTGCTAAAAACCTACATCTCTTTCACTAACTTCTACTTCGACTTCTATACCCAAGAGGCGAAGGTGACAAAGTGTGCTTTCCATTAACCGCGTTCAATATCTTAATATCCATATATCTACGCAACTTCCAAGCCAGCAAATTCTATTGTAAGATTTCGGTCGAAATGTCATGGCAGATGTAGGACAAACAACGAGAAACAGCTGTTGAAAACAAGGTCATGAGAAGAATGGCAGTATAATTGACCTGCATATATGCCATAAATGAAATGAACGTTCCCGATGGGAGAGGGAAGAACAAAGGAAAGGATCATACCAGATATGACAAATCACAACAAAGTCACCATTAGAAATGTGGTGTATTAGACTAAGCACTGGCTATTTCGAAATGTTCACAAGGATGTGGCTGCAAGCTATCAAGCGTTAAACGCAAACACGACATAATTTTTTTAACATATCTGTAGGTTATGATTCACCGTAACCCCTAATTTATTTGACTTTTTTCAAAAAATAACTGGTATATAATTTAAACAAGACACATCTTTCGATGCTGAAACTCTGATCTCTTTTCTTGCACAAAACTGCGCTCACAGTTAGTGCCAGCACCAGATAAAAAACTTCTCGCTAGCTCTAAGCACCATGAAATCAAAGTATGATATACAAATCTTCTAAGATTAGCGTTAGAAATAAGTATATTGGCGGATATAAATCATATTCGTTAAAGGCAAGGCCGTGCTTTCAGGAAATAGACGTCTGACTATACCAAATAACTTATAATAGTGCTGAAACGTGAATGTTCCATGAAATGTAGCCTACTCCAGAAATACAAGGCAAATGTTTCGATCCTTATTTTTGTTGAAGTGTATAACTTGTTGGTGACATGTTATTACCATGTAGGCCTAATATGGAAGACTAAGCACACTGAAAGTCTAGTTTCAAACGTTGAAATACCTTAAGCTTTTTTGACATTAGCTTATACTGTATACTGTAACCGTGATTAAAAGATGGCTTCACAGACGTGAAGTTAAAGAAATGCCGTATTGTTGGAGGTTTACAAACGGTAACAATGATAACGCTAAATCCAAGCAAACGCAGGTTATTTTGCAAATAGAGGCGCACCGTAGGTATTTAAGTAAATGAGTAAGGTAATTCGGTTTGAGAGATATCTAACTCTAGTTAAGCACCCGTAAGAATCAGCACGCAAACACACAAAAGTATCTAAAATCATATTTATAAACTATAACAAAATAACAAATGGGCTTACGCAAAAGAAACTGTGTACATATTTGTGAAGTAGACCGGAACAATTCCGCAACGCAAGAGTTAGCTACGTCAATAGCAACGTTTTACGAAAATGTAGATATTTTAGGATAATTTAAAGAGATTGAATTTGTGTTGTGTATGGTATTGAATAACATTCAATAAATTGCCGTACTCCAGCAGGGATAATTCATTTTGCCTAACTTGCATTATTCCGGCCAAAGGATTGCCGAATTACCGTATTTGGGGCCAAAGCAGTAAGTCAATATAAGATCCTTTCAGAAAACTAGAAATTATACAAGTAACAAAACTGACAAGGATAGCAAAAAAGCGAACAGGTGCAAAGCGAGAAAGAAAGCGCGAGAAAAGAACGCCTGAAGGTTTTCGGCGACGACATTTTGCCACCAGATGAAATAGGTGTTTTTACAGACCAACTCTTTGGATGAACAATATAAATCTAAGGTTTAGATAGACTGTATGATAAATTTTGCCTACAGGGTTAATAAGAAATACAAGTATCAATATATAGCTTCACATGGGATAAACTTCAGAATAACATGAATCTCCTAGGTTAAGGAGTGTTACCCTACCTAGTGGGCTTTCCCTGCTTCTGCTTCGACTTCTTATGATTGGAAGACTTGAACGTAATCTGTTGCCACGTGACAAGCTGCCGTATCGCACTACTTCGCTATCGTTCGATGATGACGTAAGTGCAGAGTTGTGAAAAGAACTCTCAGCAGCGTAACTGAATCTAGTACGACCTAAATCTTCTTCCTGAAAAGTATGACAGCGTTATGGTTAATGCAGAAGCCATGCAAAATAACACACGCACACACACATTTAACAATGAAGTTTCGTAGAAAAAGTTATGTTTCTGTGATTTTGCATTTATGATACATGTCTTGGATTGGTTTATTTCGTAAACCTAGTAGTTGTGATTAAATTTTAAATGATAAATTGTTTATGTTAAGATAGGAGATACATCAAACAATTCAACATTATTATGCCTTGATTCTTTAAAGCCAACTACTGTAATTTTAGCCTCTGTCGCAACTCCTTGTTTTCTCAGAAAAAGTAACAACGAGCCACACCGGCGGACGCGGTTAAGTTTTGACTCAAGGCTATTACGTCATCGGTTAACCCATGGATTTTACGCTTACAATGATCCCGCCAAAATGGCAAGAACAACATAAAACCATTTTCGAAAAAAATGAATCGAACCCTTGTTGAAAGGGCCAGAAAAGCGACTAGCAAGTGCTTGTGATACTTTGTCACGCCACTGTTCGACGTGAAAGCAGTAATCAAAGAAAACTTTTGTGTCAAGCGAATTATGTGAAATACTGCTCAAGGTAACGACTTTATAGTCAAAGCAGAAATTAAAGTGACCCAAAGACTCAAACAAACAGAATAAGAAGAAAACAATATAAACGTTGAAACATTTGCCACAAAACTGTTATCAGCGGACGTTGTATTACTGCCGTTATAACAGTCTATATCAGTGCTTTTCAACCTTTTGTAACAAAGACCAAAATCTAAGAATAAAGAATATTCGCAACTAACTTCATCACAACACTTATTAAACAATTGCATATAACATTTTACATTTCGTAAGTACAATAAGTTATCATTGCTTAAAAAAAGCATCAACGTACACAACTTCACGAAAAGAAAGTATCTTTTCTTAAGCCCATTTCTAATCAGCTTTTGAAACGTCGGGTATCTTCATTAAAATATTTTTGGTATGCTTGTGCTATGCATATCAGATTTCAACAATTTCTATGTTTGGTGAGTTGTTATATTAACCGGTAACTGCTTATTTCTTGCAATTTTGCTGAGGCAATTGGTCGCGAACGAAACACCAACGATGATAGTAAATCACCACCAAGGCCCTTGGTCAGGGTAAAACTTTTACCAAGAAAAATATGTCAAGTACGAATCCGGTTAAATATGTTATTTAATGTAGTTTAACACTACAAAAGTATAAATGTTTAGCACTAGAATTCCAGAAGATTTATAGGATCTCACAAAAATCCTGAAAGGGCTGAAACGAAGAAAATAGGCCTGATTGGGAAACACCGTTTTTAATTTCAGCCCCTTCAGCCTTTCAGGCTTTTAATGTGTCCTGATTTAAAGGCAATTGCCTCATATTCCTCAATGTAGCGACGGCCTAGAGTTCTAGACATGTTACGGCGGGAATCGTTTTGACTTTTACTTAGTAGCCTGTTACCGTTTTGTTACTAGCCACCACTACGTGAGATATTCTCTTATTACGTAATAATTATGAACAAAAGACGCACACACTACTGTTTAATCTTTACCTCATACGTAATAGTTTTCGTGCTATATGATAACTGCATATATTCTATATATTACTACCGGTATATATACCATAATTTTGGTCGTTAAAACATGACTTACGAGTCCAATCCTGATGGCCTAGCCCTAACCAAATCATTCGGCAACCCAATTCTTAGTCGCCACCCAGAGATTGAGAAGCACCTTACATATGCTCACGTATAATAAATCGAACGGCGAGATATGACTGCAGATCGCTAGCATATTCATAACCTAACGTCCTAACCTAATCAATCCATTTTGTTAAAGTCAAATATGTCAAATGTCTGGTAAAATCAAATAAAAATGTAACGATATTTGGAAAATCCGCAGTGCATCGGTTCCGAGCAATTTGCTTTTTACAATTTTTTTTCGAGATCTAATGAACTAATCACTAACGCTTCACGTTTACTACAACGTACTGTACTATAACGCAATATACAGAAACAGTATAACAACTTTACCTATAAAAGACCACTATATGCTTCCATTTGGTGACGTCTAATACGACATTACCATCGTGTATCCGCGGCCATCGACATACAGCAAACGATGTTTTTTTTTTCGCAAATATTTTCAAGTAACGGTATACCATGTCACAGAAACAAACCAAAGTGGATAGTATAGGTACGAGTAGTTAAGTACACAGAGATGTCTGACAAAAGGTGTGTTTTCTAGAAGGCTAAAACATGAAACCAGACATTGGGAGATGAAGTGCAAATACCCTTCAGCGTCTCGCGGCGAGTTCGACACCTTCAGGCTATACACAACATTTGGCTGCAGTATCATGACATATGCTTCAAAGTATTATAAAGAAAATGTATTCTACATAAATTTTAGTCTTCTTTTAATTTATTATTTCCTCAGTTGAAAGGTAAATCATTTTCATTATTTCTTATATCCATTACATTGCCGACGTTCTTGGTGTAGAAAATATATTTGCATTTGAAAAATACAAAGTTGAACGTCATGATCAAGAGCAAGCTTTTACAGAAATTTGTGAAGAAAAGAAAGTTCTGTTAAAAATTGAAGCTCTTTAAACGATACGACTAACGTGCTTTCTCCCTCCATCTATGAGCAACGCAAACCCTACCGAGATTTAGATGATTTTAATTATTCATAGATCATGCTAATACATTACAGAAATACTGTTTTATCTGAGAATTATCACAGTATTCAGTTACATAGATGTAAAGGAGGTCATGAGTCTAATAAAAGTTATTGAACTAAAAGGTTTTGAAAAACCAAATTATCAGGCAGGGTAATGGTTATAAACTTCTTTTCGATATATCAAAGAAGGAATGAATTTTATGTCGTCTGTTATAGCCTAGTTGACGGGTTCTCTTTTCTCAGAAACCATATAAAGCTTACAATTTTATTGCTCAAGCTAACTGTAATAAATCACCACACCATAAAGATATTCTTACCCTAATGATCAGCAAGAGCGGCAGATTATATCACAAGCACACCTGCTTAGTGTTTCGTTGGTTATTGTCACTCCATGCAGTTACCGGTGATGATTTATGTTTCAAACAAACCAAAAGTATATACACAAAAGCTTTATCATAAACTTGTTTACTTACACTACCTGAAATATATAGCCATATGGAACCCATGCGATTATTACATAGAAAAAGAAAGCTATCCGAAAGGTTCCCTGATAGTTTACTGCAAATTCTAATCTTGTGTCAAATTAATACGCATGAAATAGACAACAAACTGAGTAGCTGACAATCTACAGTAAAGTAATAATGCATACAATATAGCTGCCAAGTAATGCTGTTCTGAAGCAGGCCATATACAGGGGCTCCGATAGTAATTTTATCAAATAAGAACAACGGGGAGGGTCTAGTATACAAGTGCACAACCAGACGACGTCACAATTGGAGTCACTGGCGTCTAGTATACAAAGGCATCCTGTGGTTGCGCACTTGTATACTGGACCCAACTGGGAAATAAACTCAAAAATATTGAAATGAGATCAGCCAAAGATGGAATAAAACCAAGAACGTATTAGGTAAGTACGGAAAGAATACAAGCACTTATTACTTTGATCGAATGTAACTCTGATGGATATTAGTTTAATTACTCATGTCATGTTGAACTTATTCCGGGGATGATACTACTTGTTTTGTTTTTTTTTATTTACAAACGAGTCCCTGTTAATATTTACAGAACACTTTAGCGATGGAACCTGGTGAACACAATTGCACAAATAAGATGTTGTACAAAAGGCTTCCGTCTAGTTTGAAATCTTGCATAAACTACACTACATAGACGTAAACCTGGTTGGCTGAATTGCTGTACAATCATGTAAATAAGTAACGCCTTCCTCTGATCGACTATTCATCAGTTTACTTAACAATTTTCATATATTTCTAAATGACTTTACGCACACAGTTTTAAGACTTGTTGTTATAAATATACAACAAAGCTTTAAAACTATATAGTAAGACGATTTACATAATATGCTCGTATTTTCAAATCCAAAACGTCACCAACAAAACAAATCACGCTCGTATTCAACTTCTTTTCAAGCAAATGGATCTGTTGCTGTAAGCCGTAAGTGAGAAGTACCCTTTTTCTTAGCAAGTGATACGCACCAGTGAACTTACGGTAGGCGCCGCTTACGTCATTGTCCGTAGTGATATGTTAAAGTTAAGTAACTTGTTAGAATAAGTTTACTGATCCAGGCTGACCTAGTCGAATTGGCGATAAACAAGAAAACCAACTCAAGTGCAAATAATCCAGTTACTTTGGGTTGCTTTGATCAAATTCTATTCTATTACAAAAGACACTATAGATAGCAAAATTAAACACAAGAGTATGCGCCAGATCCGCAATCAGAAAACAGAAATTTCCTCCCGTCAAAAAGAACATTTATTTCTACAATCCTTATGGTAGTTTAAAGATAAAAATAAAAGGAAGGCCACATGCGACAATAAAGAACATACTGAACATGAATAACATTTAGCAATTGTCATCCATAAGACTGTTCCGTAGTAGTAATACATTCAAGTATACTGTAATTTGGATTTACGTATCAAATGCAAACATTTACGATTAGGACGATAAGCCTACGCTAGTTCTCAACTAAAAAAATGGAATTTAGTTCATCCGGTCAAACTACAAAAGCCAGCAAGCAACATCAAAGGACAAAATTTAACTAAAGTCGAAGCTAACAGCCCAAAATGAAACTAAGCACAGTGTATTATGTAAGACACAAACAAGTTTTAACGCTTGTCAGATCTTTATAAAAATAACACTTGCCTTGGTTGTAATAGCAATAGAAATAACGGGGAAATTCTGTTTGTTAACGCATACTTCGCGTCTTACGTGGTAAAATTCTCAATGAATTCATCAGAATATATCAAATAGGCACTTAAACGGACATTTGCTTCCATTACGCGGCTAAGTCTCCCGCTGTCATCAGCCAAGTTGGGCCGGGAATTTAGAAAACGGAATAAAACCTACTGTGAGAGTTATTGTTGTTATTAATTTTAGCAGTGGAAATTGGTAGTTCAAAAGATGAGATGTTTAGAGTAGTAACTTTAGAGAAATATGCCGCTATAACGACTAAGATACTGGAAGGGCAAAAAGGCGGTAAGAGGTTCAATGGCATTTTTGTATTACAGTAATATGGATAAACACAAGTTAAGAACGATATGTTGTCATAATCCAATTACTCTTTGCAGTACAACAATTTAGCCCAAACTGCTACCCAATAAAAGTGTTGTTTGTCACTTCATACAAGGCAGTTAAATTTAACGGAATATGCCATAGTCATATAACATCAATATATCTATACTCAAAAAATTTGTAATACACTAAACGCTATCATCATACTTACATAGTCACGAACGTTTTCAGAAATTACTTTGGCATGTTGGGGATATTTGCACTCAAGATACCGAAAAAAAGCGGAGCGTTTACGTTCTGCTTCGGAGGGAGATATGATTCCATCCCGCGAGTGTAAATAAAATTCTGGAAATCCACTAGGGGTCGCTGCATTTTCCTCATCACCAGAAGAGCAACTTTCGATATCTTTATTTTTCTGTTGAAATGATCACAATCTTTTACTGCCACACTTGTAGCGTTTTGGAAATTAGTTATTCCAGAAAAAAAAAAAACTAAAATCTCGCTTTTCACTCCCGACACCACTTTATGAATTAGATAATATAAAGGTTGGGAAAAAGGCTGTCCCTGCAGGAATAAACTAAATAATTAGAAATAGTTCAAGATGACGTACGTTCAGAATAGGTGCATGGTGCATTCCAGTTAAGGTGTGACGTCTTGGCAACGATCTTCTCTTGTGACCAGAATTTTTCGGATATTCTAATGAATTATACATCTGTAGTTTAATAAAATTAAATCTGCGACGAATAGACATTCGTATTCGACGTTATTTCCTCAAGGGTAAAAGTAATATGTAAAATTTATGTATTTTTGTCACTGTCTACAAACATTGGGTAATAATTAAATCTTCTTTGAGGCAAAGTTCATTACGTCTACTATGATAACAAGGAGAAGTATCGCATTTCTCTGCAATAATTTTGTTTGAAAAAGAAAGCTAGATGGTGAAGTTCAAACCGTCCCAGGTCCCTTGAGGTTCACCATGCGTACTAACTGTGTAATTTGTTTACTTTTTGTTCTTTCACTTTTACCGAGTACATTGCTGATATTTCGTAAACACTGGGCAGTTCTAACATCGATAATAAATAATTGATGAAATACGTGAATTTTTTTTCTTTATTTGCTTGAAACTTGCATTTATTTCATGATCAAAATTAGTGAATGCAAACACGAAATGCGGCATATGTAGGCGCAGTATTGGAAATGGCAAGCCTTTGTCAGGCTCTGAAGAGCTCCCGCATCTATGAAATTGGCACTGCACCCCTGGTGATTACTAATTTTTCAAACGCGCTAACGTTGCTACTGTAAACTATCGACATTTTTAGGCTTTACCCAAATCAACATGTAGCATATGATTCTTGGAAGAACAACCTATTTTAATTTTATGCAGACGTGGCAGTTGACTGAGTTGCGCAAAGCTTCACAGTTTATGTGAAGTTTTTATCACGATTCAGAAACGTGGGTTCTAGGCAACAGCTTTAGATATAGTGAAAGTTAAGTCTACCTATACGGTACACTACAGTCCTCCTGAAACATCAAAGCAGTCTTCGGCGATAAATAATGCAATTGGGTCTGACAGTGACTTATATATAAATTTCTTTTAAATAGCTTAATTATTAATGATTGAGGTCGTTTGCAGGTTTTCCAAAAACATTTGCAAGGGTGTTTCGCTTCATTTAAATTCACTCAATATCAATACAAATACCGATTATTGGTAAAGGACAGTGGTTCCCAAACGGTCACGCGAAACAGTGGCAAGTGAGGTGGAGAAGTCTCAGAATAAACAGAGTTTTTCTTAAAGAGAGAGAGCTAGTTCGCGCTTTTTATCATGCTTTGATTCACTTTTGCTTCGTTCCTCCCAATGCTGTTTCTTAGCATTCTTTTGTAATTCATGTCTATTCCGTTTATATATTGTATTCGTTCCTTCTCAGTAAAAAAATCGACAAAAAATTAAAATATCTGAACTTCTGAACTTCTGAAGTGAGGCCTGAAGAAAAAAGTTTGAAAACCATTGCTGTAGGATTATGCAGCCCCCACAATAGATATACCATACCAAACGTCATTACAACAGCAAATATGCGTAGTAGCAGATCTGTGTTTGTCGCGACTGCCGATCTCAGTAACAGATGGAAGTGACTATTTCACCGACAGCTTGCTCTATTCAAACATGAAAAAATAGGTCACTCAAAAAGTAATTTCCGTTCGTAAGGATTATAGGCTATACCAGTTATAAGCTAGGTTAGTACACGTGGCTCGTCAGTGTAAAAACAACATCAACGTTAAAACAACGTAATATCATTGATTATAATTAGATTTCTTACGAAGTGAGTATGGGCTATTTTACGGTAAGTATAAGTCACGCAGTCTGTTGTTAAATATAAGCTGTTGGATTAGGAAACTTGGCAAGTAAAAAGTAGAAATTACGCTAATTACGGTTTAATTGATGTTAGATGTAGATTATAAGGAAGAGTTAAGTTAGGTTTATAGGAAACATATGAAAAATAGCTTCAAATGTACGACAATCTGCTAAAATAGTGACAACCTATTTCATATGGCAGTAAGTCAATATAAATTGTAACAACGTCAACTTAAACCCGATTAACTACAGTTTACCAGATACGAATTGTCCAAGGCTCAATTTCGATTCATTTTCTTATTTGTACTACACTACAGTTTCGTATAGTTGGTATATTATAGCCTACACTGCGTGTGCTGACAACTGCCTTCAACTCAAAATGTCTTTTCTACTAGTGCTTAATCTTTCTTAGATCCAAAGGCCAACCTTTTTCAGTTTTGGATTTGTAAGCTAGGTCTGCTGAAATCAACTTAGCCATTCCTGCGACAAAGTATTTAGTTCTTGCTAAATCTTCAATCCACATTTGTAGAGAAACTGTTAAGGGTGTCTTTTAAGAGCTACTGCACAACTACAAGATAATTCATTATACATAATAGCTTGCTCAAACAAGTCAAGCAAAAAATTATTGAAACAACTGAATTAGGTTGTCTAATTCGATTAGCGAACAAAACGCTTGAGGGCAAATTACTGATTGTCATAGAGCGTTGTGGATACTGAAAACCAAAGAATAAAAATGCAATACAAGGGTATATTCGATATCCAAAGAATATGAAAAAAAGTAATATTGACATTTTACAATCTACATATCACCAAACCGAATATTTCCTGCTGTTCTGCTACAACTATCATTGGCTTAAACATTTGTATGCAAACCATTAAAATTAGCTGAAAATTCAGTTTTTACAACGCAACAAGAGGTTAGAAATAAACAGAAAACATACCACATATTCCGTAACTACTGTTGTCTTTACAGTTGTTATGTTCACAGGGCAACTCTACAGCCGAGTATGACAACAACATATAAACTTTTTAGAAATTAAATCCTTCACACATGACTGACCACGTCACAAAACAAGCCTATCCCGCCGCTAAACACCTGCACTGATGAAATACTGTACTGAGATTTAAATGGCTTAGTAGCAAAATTACGGACGCTTGAAGAAAACATTCTTTTACAAAAGAGCTAACCAACCGTAACCAAGCAATACCACGTGAAAGAAGTTACGCATGGTTGGTTGCTTTCACTGAATTTGCGTTGCCACAATTGTACAGACCGCAACCCTACAGACGAAAATCGTCGATTCGTTGGATATGCGATTGGTGGCGAACTGCAGATTTTAACTGAATTTTCATGACAAGTCTAAATAAAAGTAAGCTTAACAGACAAATTGCTAACACAAATGGGTACAATATTTTTTTAAACTTAGTCACGTAGGCAAGTAATCTTGAGTCAGACTGTGGTGATGTCATGTCTCTGAAATTCGTATTACAGGGCATATTCGTGTAGTAGAGGTTTTGCTCTTGAAGCCACAGAAAGTTTTTGTCTAGAAGAAAAGATAAATTATAGTAACGCAATTTATCTGCTACATCCTATACATTAAGGCATGACTTTTAATACATTTACCATGATGGTCACCAATTGCTAGATTTCACCATTTTAAAGGATGACTTTTATGGCTGCCGCTATTTCACAGGAAAAAAACGTGCGTTCAAAGCTCTTTTCACAGTTTCTTGTTGACCTAACTTAAATGTTATAACATAGTAACCTAAGCCTAACCTAAATCTACCTTCTAATCTATATCTAACTTTAATTAAAGTTTATATTACTGTACTTAAATCAAGTTTTTGAATACCAATTCTCCTAACCTAACCGCCTATCTCTATGGGCAGCGTGACCTACTGTACTTTCGGTAAAATAGTCACTCTTTTTTATATTCCCTTTAGTATATTTAAAGTAGATAACAACATCTTTTGTCATCAACGCTTTTATCCTGTATGCAAAGATATCTTCTGAAACACATTTTTAGTTACAAAGTATATAATATCTGAAATTTCAGGCGTAAGAATTAATGTCAAATGAAACCAGATGGTAGAATCTGATAGTCACTGTTTCGTTCTGCCGAAAAGTGACGTCGGACGACTTAATGATTTTATGACCTTGCTTCTGACAATTACATAACAGGTTTTATGACTTTTGAAGAAGCGTTAGAGATACTAACCAAGAGAAATAATACAACTATTCAACCGAACTTGATGTTTCTATGACTGTGTACTGACAACTTGTGAATGCCGTTTTTGACTTATGAAAATGACTTAGAGAAACAATAATATAATCTATCTTAGAGATAAAAATTAATGCGCAACTTATAAAGGATATAATAAACTTATTTACTTATGCCCCATTGGCTAAACAGCAAAGTGCGCTGTATTAACACTTTTATTACACCACTTCCTGGGTACAATTTATATTTTTTGAATTTAGATCTTTGTTTCTTTATGTTCTGCCAAGCTTCATATATGTAACCGTTTTCCACTTCAAAAAGTAAAGTTGTTGAGGTCAAGAAAAGGACTGGTGGAGTGTTGTAGTGGACATCCTATAACCTCTAGTTAATTGGACTTAACTGTTGTATGCTAAATGTAATCATTCTAGATGTCTGTTAGGTATTAACTGAGGCGTTGTTTAAGCATGAGGTTATCTTCTTGTTAACCTGTAAATATAAACTTTGCCCGTAATAATAATACATATTTCTATTAATAATTAATTGTCTGTTCTAAATTGGCGAATGTCTAGAGATTTCCAGACTGAGTTCGTTCCCTTCTGAGAATAGGTAGATAGATGCGAGTCACAGAATAGAAGAAAATAGTCATCTTAATATAAAAATTAAAGTAAACTTTTAAACAGACATATCAAGTCCTCATCGCACACTCTTAAAACATTCGGCAGTCTTTCGACTGCAAACATAAGTAGCCTATATCAGACGACAGACTTGGTTAATTGGAGACACGGGTAATAATTAACTCGAAAGACTTAGTGGCATCCTATTGCCTCTTCTTCACATGAACCTGTGCTTGTCAACTTTTTTAGCTGTGACCTAAATTTAAGAGAAAAAAAACAAGTAGATCCATTTCATCACCCCACTCAGTAAACAATTGCGTAAAATTACGCATTTCTAAAGTGAAAAATCATTCTTCATAAACTGCACAAGACTGCTTGTTATATTTATATTTCACGCAAATGATTGCAAACGAAACAACAACGATGATGATAATGAATCAAAACCACGTCTGTCACTACTTCCACTTTCAATTTTAGCAGCCTGCCACTGTTTCGTTTCTCGCGACTACCACGAATGATAGGTATCATTTAACACGTACGCAACTATCGAAAAGGGGACGCAAACACACGATACATGCAAGAACACAGGGAAGTAAGAAAATGGTTAGAATGTTTTCTCTCAAAGTTAACCCAAGAACGCAATGCCTTTTAGAGTGAGAATGGTGAACTTAATCCTGATTTATAAACCTTTGGCAAAGTCTATGATTCTCAGTGATTTTTTACTTATCACATTGAACAAAATATAGCAAAAGAGCTCTTTTCTTTGTATAAATTGAATGAGTTCTGACGCAGAATACCTGTCATGACGAAAAGAATAAGGAATACCACAACACGTGCAGATTTTATTGGACCAGACACGTGTTTTATGTTTTATTGTTCAAGTCTGATACATGAATGGCTGGGCAAACTAGTGGCGGAATGAAGTTCTTCCTGATCGGTCCATCTAGGTAATATTTTGTATGCTTGCTGAAAGTTGTGATCAATGTAGCGGAAAGAAAAGTAAAGCTTATGAAAAACTTGACTTATCAGGTAACTAAAAGTCTTCGAATAAAGGAGAATCTTCTACAAGTAGTAGAGGAACGGAGACAGAAGTTGTTAATGTTTTCGAAAGCAAAATTGAGCATAGGCTACCATTCCCACTCCAAAAACACTACATTGTGTTGTCTGGTTAAGTGTGAGTGGAAAAAGGGTAACTATTTTCTTACCACTCTGTGTTCTTGCATGTATCGTGCGCAATATACAGAATTCACCCATTAACCCATTCAGGTTAATGAAACGTCGGCAGACAAAAAAGTTCTGTATTCACCAGTAGTGCCTTATGTTTGATGATTATTATGCCTGGTGGCAACCATAGTATATTTAAGGATTTCATGTTTTACGACGCATGTAATATCCTCATTTATAGGAGAGATAAAGAGTAAGGTGTGTAGAAATATATATTAAGCTTAAGGCTACAATATGGGGTACCCATGAGCCTCCATGGCTCAAAGGTACTACTGGCCACCATTTTTCTTCAAAATCCTCCGCAAAATGCCTCTCGTAACGATCTGCTTTTTCTTAAAAACTCAAAGGCTTGGGCAAGCCATGGCGAAAAACATGGCCGAGTTATACTTTTCTTCAATAGCTTATCAACCATTTCTTGTATAAAAATCCAATCTTTTTGACTTACCCAGCGAGACTTTTCGGCAATAAATTTCATAATCTCTATCAATAAAAGTTAAAAAAAAGTATAACTACAGCAGTAGGAAAAGCAAACATGGTAATTAGACTGCCCAACGCAAATTACACTGCTATTCTGAAATCACCTAATACAGTACTGAACTGCAGCTAAGCGTGCACTATAAGTAAATGCAGTTACCAACCAGATTTAGTTGTATCCCAACTAAGGCAAAAATTTACATTGGCCAGCATTTTGTTTGTCAAAATCGTCTTGATACTTTTCAATTGCAACACAGCATGTTGTGACGATGCTTGTGGATTACTTAAAAAACACTTGATGGAAGGAGTGGGACTTATAAACATTCGATTTCTTATATTATCGCTAAAGTTAAAGAAAAACCAATTTTACAATTCGAAAAACGAATGATTAGTCGTGTTAAAAAATTTTAACTGTCGCGATCGACCTGAAGAGCTGAGCGTTGGGGCACAAACGGTTTTTTCATTAAAATAACCTGCTAAAGAAGTATAACTCTATAGCTCGTGCGTGCTGTTAAAATACTCTAACACTGTGGCTGTTAGTTGGCTACAAATAGGCTACAGCCCATGGTTTGATGTAAAAGAGTGGTGTTAAGTATCTAAGTTGGGAAAATCTTTCCAACTGCTTTGTAGAGCATGCCGATCATTTCGTGAGCTGGCAATGTAAGAATTAGTTCTCTTTGTTGAAAGTAGTGAGAACTTCTGAAATAAGATCGTCTTATTGCGTGTCAAAAGTTGCATGAAGACGCGAGAATTTAGAGTGTGGCGTTTGAGAAGATACACGCTTTGGCAGGTTAGGACGAAAAGGAGCAAGTTTGTCGAGCTTTGAACATTAGTGCCATGTGGTAGCGAAAGATAAAGTTGTTGTAGTCGCAGTGAATGTAATTTCCATAACAGTGTTTCGCACGTGTGGTGCATTTTCTTCAATTCAGCATCGAGATCCCGTGGTCAGGTAAAAAACTCTATCTAAAGACATAGAGTCAATATTGGCTTTAGAGTTTAGAGTGAGGCGAGCGAGGCCTCCCTCCAAACGTCCCTCCCTGTTTGTGTATACGCAGTCTGAAAGAACAAACATTGCAAACGAGTATTATTGTTTATTATATTCACAGTTTTTCTGGACTGCTTTCATTCGTTCGTTAATGCTAATTAACTGCTGTGTGAACTGTATTTAGAATAGGTTAAATCTTTGTAAATCGAGCCTTTGAGTAAATTGGTCCCCTCCTGCTATGAGATCACTGTCATATAGCTTGATGCTTAAAAGGCCACGTGATTTAAAGCATCATGCCAAGACGAAACAAGTTTTGTTCTCTGCTGTCAAATCTCGGAGGTAATAAGCGCTCGATAAAAAGAAACAAATGAAGGATGTGAAATTTGGGGGCCATAGAACAAAAAACTGAGAAGAAATGTACAAAACAATTTCTGGCAGTTTGTTTCTTTTTATCTGAAAGAAAAGCAAATATTTGTGCATTTTAATCCATATAAATTCAAAATGCTCAGGGGGAGCATGCCCCAGACCATCCTAGGATAGATTGTTACGTCTCCCGTAACTTTAGAGAGCCCACACACTTAAGACGCGCCCCAAGCGAAACGCATACAAGCGTGAGCACACAAACTTAAGAGGTCATTCCTCGCCTCGGGTTCCCCGAAACTAAGGCCACCACTGCGTGGAATTGCCATGGAGTAGCATCTCATGCGAGACAA
The DNA here is from genome assembly GCF_947623445.1 of Clavelina lepadiformis. Classification (NCBI taxonomy): domain Eukaryota; kingdom Metazoa; phylum Chordata; class Ascidiacea; order Aplousobranchia; family Clavelinidae; genus Clavelina; species Clavelina lepadiformis. The sequence goes on from NC_135247.1 coordinate 12,874,522, forward strand.
AAGGCATGTTTGGAAGGCAGTTGATATGCGAAGGGATTCGCCATATAAAACAAACAATTACCCATTAAACAATATCCTCGCTTGATTGCGCACAATGCAATAGATCCAAGAGAAAATGTCCATGTGTCAGTGGCGTAATTATAGTGAATGGTAATGTGAAACAGAAAATTGTTTGTAGCTCTCCCGAAAGCAGAAGTTGGCCAAACCCACTTGTAGTGAAAAGCATTTCGAGTAGAATATGCAACAGGGTTAGACATAATGAGTTTGCCATATAAAGTAAGTTTTATTTCATTTCAAGATTAGCATTACTGCTTGTAAGGTAGGTGTGCGTCGAAAGATATTGGCCGATTTTTTATAACTCCCAAAAAATGAGATAAATAGTTTCCAGGATGTAATCGGTGAAGTGCAAACCGCAAGAATCTTCTTGAGATGAAGGCCTGGAACAAACACGGTAGCAGCGCAGTTGTGCATATAGGAGGGTGTTTGTTTTATAGTTAGACAATGGATGTCGTCATCAAAGGTATATAATCCAAGAGAATGCGAACTTTGTCATAAAAGAAACTGTTGGGAGCCCGGTGAAGATTCAACCAAGCGGCTGATGAAAACACAAAGAAACACGTTAGCAGCAAACAACAGAACAAGTTGTGTTTGTTGTCAGATAAACTTTTCGGAGGAACGATTTTTCGACCAGTCCGAGAGGCAGGGTTGCCATCGGTCTCAACTCAAAAATAAGGACGACTGGGAAACAAAAGACAAATACCACCTTAAACAGTGCACAACAGGAGAAAGCAACCAATGTTCCTAAAAAAACAAGACACTATCTGCATGTTCTTAATTTTGGTATCTCTTTTGTACAAAATGGTGTACCTTAGGTGTCAAAATGCCCAAAATACGAACCCTTGCCCTAAAAATAAGACGAAAATAAGGACGCAAGTGAAAATAAGGACATTTCTTAGAAAAAAAAGGACAAACATGTTTTCTAAGACACGGTCCTTTAAAATAAGGACAAATCTTAGAAATAAGGACGGTATGGCAACCCTGCCGAGAGGTCTTGATAGCATGAGGAGAGTTGGAACAGCTTGCGATAGTAAAAGTAAGTAGAAGGGGTTGTGGCATCATCGTCATCATCATCATCATCTTCAGCTGAAATATGCTCTGAGTTGGAGCCATTGCGTTCGTTGTTGTAAAATTAACTTGTTTGCAAAAGTAGAGTTAGCAGTAACAGCCACACTGAAATACGTAGGGTGTTGTCACTAAACTCAAGAAGTGTTGGGGCACAAACAGTTTTTTATTAAAACTCTATAGTTCTTGCGTTCTGTCAAAATACTCTAAAACTGTGGCTGTTAGTTGGCTACAAATTGCAACGAATATGCTTAGTAGAAAAGGCGTACAAATTCTGTACATGTTTGCACACAAGGTCTTGAAAAGTTATACCTTGTAAAACTACCGTTATACAAGTTTTATAAAAGAACGTTTTCACGAAGTCCGAGAGACGCTAGTTCTGGTAATTCTATCAAGTATCTCTCTCTGCTCGCTGACAAAAGCGCAAGCTTTTATAATAACAACAGGTACATGGGGAGTTTAAATGAGTGACAGGATTCGCATCAGTTGCTTACTGCAGATGCATGCGTAGTTCAATAGTTGAAATAAGCTTTTCTGAAAAACATGTTCATAAATGTCAATCACAAGTTGGAAAACACACTGCAAGAAATGGTGCAATGTTAATAGAAAATGCCACCCAAGCCCCTACAGACCTACTCTGCGTTTTATAATCGAGCTTCTGGTTGTGGCACATGCTTTTTTCCCTTTTTTCGATTGGTTGCCATTACATTTTGTTTCTACAGTTATTAAAATAAACTAATGACACGCATGATATGAATTAGAATGTTAGATATAATACTTGAAACATCGCACTTACAATGTATATGGCTAACTTCTCCACTAGAGCTGAAATATGTTAATTTTATGGAATATAGCCGCATTTGATAGCGTTCTAGTGATTAATTATTGATATAATTGTTCTCAATCAATTCTCAATTTTATTTTTGATCAAAAGAGCGGTGGGAACAAAAAATCAAGCAAGTTGTTATTAGCAGGTGCTAATAAACGGGAAATAACATAACATTTCCATAGGTTAGCAGTACCGCGGTACTATCGTACCGAATTACTGTACCGGGGTAGTTTTTCAGCACCGACACCGGTACAGTCGATACTTATGAGAAAAAGTACCGAATCTCTGTACCGAATTACATTTTCAAGAAATTTCAGTCAGTCCCGGTACTAGGTACTTTCACGTGATTAATATTAAATGAAAGAGTAGTTGCCAGTAAATATACCGGTGAACTGATTTTTAATAATATGTAGGCTATTTGTTTAAGCAGTTACTGTTAAAATTGTATGGCAAATTCGGCCTGTTATTATGACGCAGATGGCGGTAAGTATGACGTCACAATGTAAAACAATATGCATCATGACTGTGGTTTGTATTGGGTATGGTACGTAGTATAGTAGCGGTAGACTAGCTTAACGCTTTGGATGAAATACGTCTACATAGGTAGGTGATTAGTTGCAGGTAATGCTTATTTTTAGTATAGGAATGTCGCAGGTAACAGTCCATATAAGGAGCCGTATATGCTGAAGTTTTTCGTTTTCCATGGTTTTGTTGCACGTCTTTCGTTATGGTTAAAAAAGTGTGTTAGACCAATGAGAGACCAGCAAAGCCGGTGTTGTTTTTTAATTCGGCGGTTACCCTAGCAAATGCCACGAAACTTGCAGGTCGCTTGTTTCGGTTAGCCTAAATTGTAGGTGAAAATTGATGAAATTTGAATTTTTTGGCCCAAAATTGCAATCTTGACTTTAACATTCTATTGCAAGAGTTAGAAGTATGTGATTTTATAAATATATCATGAAATAATAGCCTAAGGGGAACTAAGTGACATACAAATTTCAGGGAGCCCAATACGGGATTTTTCGATTAATTGTATTTTTAGTAATTTCATTTTATAATAAAATAAACAAAGAAATTAGGCCTTTTTACGAGCGTATATGGCGCCTGAACTAGTAAAGCGTTCTTGTTTTACCGCAGTTACCGGTACCGGAATAGAGTACCAGCTGGGCTAGTTTCGGCTTATTTAACGCAAAATGTTTCTGTTATACCGTTAATTCTTCTTTGGTTTAACTTAGGCCAACTGGTTTTTGGACTTGCTACCCACTTTAAAGCTCACAGAAAATGTCTAAATGTTTTGTGGAACACTAGGGTTACCGCGGAATTCCTGTTGAAGAGGGCTGCATAAGGCAAAAATTCGTTCCACGGTCTAACTTACTCGCAACCGGCGTATCCGAAGCCGATTGAGAAAATAAGCGATTTTGAAACATCAGCTAACAACGGAGTTTCGCTATAGCATGCTGGGTATATATGGAGTCATGAAGGCAACGTTGTGTACATAGTGACACACGTCTTGTTAATAAGAATGTACTGTGCCAACTAGTGGTTTGGTTATATTTGTTAATTTATTAATCGTTACTCCGTTGATATGCGTGTTCGTTAACTTCTGATAGACCAATTGAGCATCACAGCAGTTTTTCCAAACTAACAGTGTCCCTCAGAATAGTTATATTTTTGATGCACAAGGAAACATCTTCTGTTTTCAGAACTCATCGAAAGAGATGCTTTCAATATCATTGCAAAACTGGACTCAACTTAAAGAGAACGCATTGTGCGCTGTGGTAGAGTTTACATAATCTGGAAGTAATAGAAATCGGAACGCTTGCTGAAAAAGAAGGCCAAAGCACTGCAAAGCGCCTTTTGGAAAACATACAAAATAGAACAATAATAACATGGCTGCCACTATTTCACCGGATGAAACAACGCGTTCGAAGCTAGATTTCATAGTTTCTTGTTAACCTAAGTTAAATGATATAACATAGTAACGTAAACCTTACCTAAATCTATATTGCAATCTAAAGCTAACTCTAATAAAACCTTAAATAACGAAAATCAACTTTTTGTATACCCATTCTTCTAATCTAATCTAACCTAACCGCCTATCTGTAACAACGGGCTGTGTGACCTACTAACGGTGAAATAGTCACTTCGTAATAACATTACAGTATAATATCATCAGAGCTGCACAAGAATTCCGTAGCAATAAGGTCTAATTATGACAATTAGCGCAATACCACGAACTTTATAAACGATAGATTCTTACTTTTGAGATTAGGAACTTCTTTGCCCAGGTGTTTGCTGTACTTGTGGTGATATTCAATCTTCGTTTGCAAATGAGCAATCGCTTTTTGAAGTGGCCCCAACATTTCATACTTTCTTTCCACAATAACCGTGTGATCATTCTCTTTCAATCCATATTCGCTATGTTTGTCCATTGTACGATTGATTACATCGATATCCAAGTCTACCAAGTAATACTCCTGAACTATACTGTAAACTAATTCAAAGGTTTGTCTCAAAACTCGCCTATATCAATGAAAGTAGTGGTTAGTACAATTTCACGCATACAATAGGCCTAAGTTCACTTTGCGGTGTTTTACCGCGCTGCAGATTAATAATTTACAAAATTTCTTGACTAAATGATGCCCGAGCGTCATCCAACAATCATCTGATCGACGATATTGCTTAATCGCAACGTATAGTTGTGAATGGTATCAAACATCTTTAGGCTACCCGATGATGTCGCCTATAGCAGTGTTTTTAAGCGGAATACACACTCCATCCTCGGGTGTGTCCGCATTTTTGAAGGAGAATGTGAATTTAGTTTTTGATAGTTTTGCTTTCATACTTTTTGATTTATAAAAAATAATCAGGAATACGCAATGAATTGTACGATGCATGCCAAGGGCGTTACCAAGGCACGAGAACCCGAGTCTTCTGGAAGAAATGACTCGAGTAATTTCATAAGTTTAATACTCAAGTCACGTCGATTAATGTATGACATCAAGTCAAATCAGGGCCGGATTTAGGGAAGGCAGAAGCCCGGGCACTAGGGCTCCCACCATTTTGGGTCCCCACCAATGTTTGGCCAGCTACATTGTGTCCTAAATGTGCAAAAATATACTAACGTATAATGCATAAAAATACCCCAAATTTCAAGTTTTGTCTAAATTTAACCTTTAATTTTCCAAACATTTAAATTACATCGCGTGTTTATTTCGTTTTAATAGTTTCAAATTGCACTGGAAAATGTTATTCTTTTTAAACTAAAAATAATTGGAAGCCGGTTGCACAAGTCAAAAAATTTCCCTCAAAAAGGACTTGCTAAGACTAACGTATTTACGGAGCAAACCATAGTTGGGACATAGTCCTCCTTTAATGAACTCAAGTTTTTGAATCCATAGATATTTCCACGTCTTTTTGTTCATTGCTTTTTTTCTTTGTGACTGCTCATCAGCTACAGTAGCCTATATTGCTATAACAAACACTGCAATACTGTATACAGTCACAGCAAAACGTGGCGTACAGTTGGACTTTTCCTGTACAAACTCGAAACTCGGTGACTTTTCCTAAAAAAGGTTCAGTTATCTTTCCATGTTTGATTTATAAAATTAGATTTTGTAGTTTTTGAAATAATGTCATATTTTCATAATTTTGCTCCCTCTCCGCATTGAAGCGTATCGTTTTCGTTTACTCATTCACGCACTACTAACTCGACTAACTATTCTCTTCTCGCGGTCAGCAGGTTTTCCGCACAGCTGAGGCGCGGCGTAACAAGAAAAACTTCTAGAAATGTATCACTTGTAGAAATACTTAGTTTGCACTAAATGCACTTTCTTTAGTTTTACAATTATGATGTATACAAGAAGCCAGATGTTTTAGCTACTAACCGATCAGTTTACGACGTATAGTTTTCGAGTAATTTACGATTGAAAACTTGTGTGCACTGTCGGCCACACATAGTTAAAATAGTAATGTCGCGCACCCGGTTTGGAACCTCCAAAATATCCTCTCACGAACCTAACATTTTTAAACCATAGGCCTTTTTAGGTTTTCAGTCTTTTTCATTTATTGCATTTCCTTGCTTGCGACCACATATCAGCAACAACTCTCACAGAAAAAATGTATAGGATTAATAGGCGTGTTTACAACGTTTTAAAATTGACGTATACGGTCTTACATGTTGTACACGGCGTCTCAAAAGTGAACACTATAATTAGGCTACTGTATTGTCCACATAATATGAAAATACATTCCGTTTAAGGCGTTTTAAAGCGGTATTTGATGCGCAAAAACACAAAATGTATGCGCTTCGCGCATTTTGGGTATGCAAGCTGGGGAACTTTAAAACCAATTTTTAATGCTTCTTGGCTCCCCTCAGAGCAACCCTAAATAAGCCACTGCATGCCAACTTTAGAAAGTTTTACTTGCAAACGCAATATTACATGGATGGTTATCGGCATTGTAATATTTTCAAGCTGACATTATTACTTTAAGTATAGTTTAGTTGCACAATTCTTTATCGATTAAACAATTACAACAGCCGGCTAGTCCAATTAAACCTACAAAAAGGTGTTGGAGTTCAAAAAGCTAAACTTGACACATATGCGCTTAAATTATAATTTTGAGTCGTGTCACTGCATTTCCTGTCACACTGGTGGTGGGTGTAGCGTTGTTCGAGTAGGTGTTAGTTTTAGCTAAAATTTGTTTTATTTGCAAACTAATCATTTTTTGTTTTGTTTACCGATGTTATACTTTATATTTTGCATTACTTCGCTTTATTTCATGCTTGACCATCTAGTATGAATGCTTTAATCACGCATATTTCTTTGCTACTCGTTTGTGCACGGCCGTGCCGCGTTGCCCTTTTGTTGTTTTGGGTTCTATGATCTTGCTAGGAGTCTGCCAGAATGTCGGTGGTCAAAAGTCGAAGCGTTCAAAGTTCACACTTTTAGATTTAGGCTAGTGAATATCGAATTTGGGTGGGTGCCTTTAACTTATACAGGTTCGCTTAGACCGCTTGGATGAATTTAATTGCTTGTGGAAAAGTTGATACCGGTTTTAAAGCTGATAACAATGTCCTACACTAAAGTAAATCTCTGTGGCAGACGGTATATAGTGCCAAATTTGTTCTGGGCATTATGACGAAAAAAGTGTCGGAATTTTTCGATCAAGAACCTTTATATTACCAGTAAGTTTGTACGATTGTACTTACGCTGAGTCATGCCAAACCTCTTCATCACAATGCCCGGAGCAAATTTGGAATGACAACAGCAATCATATTGCAATGTACTTTCGCACAAACGAAAGTTTCTCATATCAGTAGTGGTTTAAACTTTAAAGCACATGAGCATAATCTTTTTCAAATATGACATGTAACTTTTATTTTTTTGAAGTTGAACGCATGAAGCGGCTTGAAAACAATAAAAGGTAAAACAACAAATTTGCAAAACATGTGTTGTAATTTTTTTTTTCAGTTGCATGCATAACCGAGACTTGAAATAAAAATTTGAAAAAAATTACTGAGAAAGGAAACTCGCCCAAAAGCAAACAACACTAAAAACTGTAGCTCCAAAAAACTCAAGACATGGTCATTGTACAGAGGAAAGTTACATAAATGAACTAATTGAAACAGATAGATTGGAAGACCTACTTAAATGTATAAATATTACGGGGTGTTTGCTATATAAACACAGCAAAATCGCGTTACGTGCTTTGTGCATGTTGGTTTTAAAATTTTGTCACCGTTTTTCAAAGCAGGTAACTGAGTGCGTGTTCAATCGATTTTGGTATGGCATCTTCATTTCAAGTAACGTTTTTACTTTCGTTTGTTACCCTTTTTTATTTATTTGCAGTGGTCCCCATACAATTGTAATATTTTCCTTATTTGCAAAAGGTTGTGAGCGTAAACGTTTTACGGTGATTCGTTTAATCAGCGTAAATTTACTCAGTAGAGCTTAGTTTGACACATTAAAAACAATTAAATAATGTAATGAACAAATTATTTTTATTTAACGATTGTTGTAAGCAAAGTCCACTATATTACAATCTCTTTAACGGCGTGCTGGACGAATGCAACTTCACGAATTCTGCATTCATTTACACCAACAATATTGTTTGTGGCGGTTTAAGAAATAGGATTCACTTCTGGATTTTCATCGCATTAAAAGCATAAATGTATCAAACATTTTTTAAATAAGTACGTCAATAAATGTTTACTACAAACGATTTAACTTAATTTAGCATCGCACGCGCAGTTGGCATCGTTCCACAATGTACCAGTGTTTCAAATATTAATTATGCAGCGCGCGTCATGTTCGACCATGTCTAAGTCAGGAAGTAATTATTTTGTTGGAATCCAGTAAACTGATATATACAAAACTTGTTTTCGGTGAGGTCTTAAACTTGAACTCAGCGCAAGTTTTTCGTTTAAAAATCTTGTATTTCCGATGATTTTATATGAATTCTTTTGTTGTTTGTAGGTTAAGTTGGTAAAATTGTAAGTTTTTCCTAAACCAGAGGGCAATCTTCGAGGTTTTCGAGCGAAAAACATTATGCAAAATCATGCAAAAACCTACGTCACAATACCCGGAACAAATTTGTTACGACGCTGGTAATAAAGGTAGAGTTTTTAAACTTCTCTCTAAGGGCATTGCTTACCATTTCACAAAATGTTTTTAGACATAAGTACTGGATCAATATTCTACAGCGCTCACTAAAATGCCCATGTGTTTTAGCCATCTTGTGATTGGCGATCCAAGCAATCCAAGTGGTCCTAGCGAACCACTAAATATTTTCGAGGCCAATTTGGGATTTAGGTTGCTATTGCAAATACTACTTTAAGTTGCAGGAACAAGTCACCCTAAGCCGCTTACCCATATAGGGTACCTATACCGCAAGTCTCAGATTAGGCCTATATTTTTCAGCTGACATGCTGCGCCGAAAGCCTTCTTCTGTTAAGTTGCAAGTTGAAGATTTTTCTGAATATCAAGAATATTGCGTAAGTTATGTGTATTGTATTCCTAGGTCTATTGCTAAAGCGCACAACCAAATGGCGTCATAATTTGGGAAGTGGGGTACTAGTATAATAATGCATGGGTTCACCGACTGGCGGTTACGTAAAGTTTGGTATTTTCTTACTTCGGTAAAATGGCAGTCGGAGAATTAAACCCTTATTTTACCGTTTACTGAAATAGGAAAATGGTAAAAGGTAGATTACGCTAATAATTGAATTGAAATGTTATATTAACCTAAAACTAATCCCTTCCGACCGACACTCTCCCTTCTTTGGATTAAATTACTACGCTAGGCTGCGAATTGTAATAAATGTTATTTTTCTACTAAAAATCGTTTCTTTTTCACCAAGTCTAATTTAATTTAAAACTAATCCTCTCTGACCCAAACTCTTACCTTTCATGACTAAATTATATCAAAAATGAATTTAAACAAACAAAAAAGAAGTCAAACTTGAGACATCCAACGTACCCAGATTGCAGAGTTGGACATAGGCTAGGCACACTCCGTACTGCTTTTCATGAGCTTCTATGCCACCCTTAAGGTGTGTTATTTTCACTCAGTGTCTTGGAAAAAACTTCTGTGCACTCAATTTCCGATTGGCTTAAACATTGAATATGCAAACTATGTACATTACTGTGTAATTACGCACCACACTTGTCATTTTGGGTTGTTTAGTGCACTCAAAATCTTGCTGAACATGGCCATACTCAGAAGTCCGGCAGCAAATGGGCCCCATTGATAAGCACTACACTACAAAATTGTTTTCTCCCCGTATAAAACGAGAGTGATAAACCCATCACCGGTCACCGTATTGTGATTCAGCAACTTCGGTAAACGGACATTGGTAAAATAGTTACTTCATAATACATGACGTAGCTGCACATTTCTGCACTAGGCCCGTAGGCCTATTTCGAGTCTAGTGCACAACCACAGTATGCCATTGCATACAGCCATAGTCCTGTAAGGAAAGAAAGTGTTGTGTACCGGACATGTCTGGTGCACAAAGTAAGTCTAAAAGCTTCTTTGGTTCACGCATCATTGCAAGTAATTCCCAAACAATGACATCTGGTGAACACCAGTCCTTGTGATAGTTACGCTGTGCTGTGCACAAAAAACTTACGTTCTATACTAGGGGGTATTAGACCCCTTTGTTTCCTTACAACATTAACTGAACCTACACAGTGGCCCACGGCCTAAATTCATGTGCAAAAGCTCAGTTGTCTTTATCAATCACAAACTTAGTGCTATGGTGTTAGTACAATTAAGCATTTGCCATTTAAAGACGTCGTCTCTTTAATTTCATTACCTACTAGCAAAGAAAAGCGATGAATAAATTGAGACATGTCTTGAACTTTTTCTTTTGAGATTGTTGTCGAACACTAGCATTTACTGTTGGATGAAACCGTCAATGCACACAATTTGGATGACTTTCAAGTAGTGGTAAACAGTCATCTTCTCCTTGACACATGTTTGTCGCCGGAGAAAAACGCAAGGGTCCTATATACCATGTATACGTTAAAAACATATTTTTGGCTTGAAAAACTGGGAGGGGGCTTATACGCTGTTATATACAATATGTTAAAAATGTAAACACTCCATTTTCTTAAAATTAAATGAAATTGTCCTCCCATTGTGACATCATAAATTTTATTCTGATTATGGGATTAAATCAGCAGAATACAAGTGCTATGGTAGTGCGCAAGCGCGCACGCGTTCAACTGCGCAAGCGTTCAAACTTACACTCAAACGTCAAACAAATAACTATGAATTAGTTTAAGTTAACAAACAACTATATTTTACTCAGCAGTCAACGCTATTTATATCTCTCATAACTCTTGTCTTGTTGCAAAGTATTTTGCTAAGTTTTGGATGAGAGAAAATATGATCGGCTAAAAGGGCAGCTGAAATGCACACACTTTCATTTCAACGGTTGGATGAAAAAAACATTTAAATGTGAAGACATTACAATTAACTGTGAGGTTCCATAGAAATTATAGGTAAAAAAGAAAAGAAAGGCATAGCAACTATGCTTGCAATTTGCAAGCATATGTCTTCACATGCTCCGCTTTGTGCATGTTTTGCGAAACTTTAAAATGTTGCAGGTAAGCAGTCAACCAGGCAAAGATTCTTAGCAAAATAATCGCTTATCCATGTCTGGGCTATTAAATACTAATCTATAAATAAGATGTGGCAAGAGCAACGTAAGTTATCGCAAAAAGCCAACAACGTCAGCAACTTGCCGCATACCCAACAATTTCCAAAAGTCGGCGACTATGACCTTTTACAATCCAAGTTTGCAACATACAAATGCGATTGGTAAACTAGTTTTTAATAGTTAAAAAAATGCGGACATGAGCTGAAAATCAAGCGCCCTCTGTTTTTATAGGCATGAATGACACTCTTCTTTCATTGACCAGCGAGAGCATGAGCATCGCTTTTTTAAAAAGAACGGTAGCTCAGCTTCATTTGAACTTATGTTAATTATACTCATTTCTAACTGTGAAATTGTTATCTGATTCAGGAAGAACAAAAAAATAAGAGTAAAAGGAACCAAGACAATAGCAACAAGAAATCTGCCAATGACACATTTACTATACTTGGTACTAGAGCAAACACGAAATCAAGGCTTGCTGAAATTCAAAGAAGAATAGGAATTGAGCCAAATCCGGTAACACCAGAGACATCATCACAATATCAAAACATCCATTAGTAAAGGTAATTATTTATACAGCCAATTATATAGCCTATACCTGTATTATTTTTCTTTCTATACCTGTATTAGAAAGACTACAAAAATTTCACAGTACACCTGAAGAAGCAAGCTTATGCTTGCGAAAGCTCGTGTCGAAAAATATAAAGTCAACCTTAAGAGTGCCAAACTATATCCTGTTTCTTATTTCACTTTAAAATTTGGTGAACACGGTTCAGACAACATCATATATATAGTACAGTAATAGTTGCGTCTCTCATTTTGGATAGGCCTTGGTGAGGATTTGCATAAACATGGCTATCATGCTTATATTTTCATGAAAAGCCACGTTGTGTTATTATTATATACGTTGCTTATAAAAAAACATGTATTAATTTCAAGATATCAAGTGCTGAGTTCAACAGAAACACTGAATTAAGCAAAGTTTATTTAATGAACTTTTGCTGTATATTTATTAAGACAAATGATGGCGACAAGTAAGAAGGAAAAATTTTTGGCATACAACACATTAGCAATCCTGCTAATGTCCATGAAGAACCACATCCTCCAAGTGGAAACAAAAAATGAGAGTACTATTATCGGTACAATGCGAGATTGTGATGGTTATGGAAATCTTGTTTTACACAAGGCAAAACTTATTACTGCCTTCGGCAAGCAAGTCCAATGTGTAGAAGTGCATGTTAAGGTAAATGGATGAGTCCTGTATGGTATATGACTACGTTAAATAATGGACACCTAATTTACATACACATGTTTGCAGGCATCTGCTATCAGATACGTGCATCTACCCGACAGTATAGACCCAATCAAATCAATGAAAACGCAGTTGAATTATTATAGCAGACAATTGATGCCTCCTAAGTACCAGAAAAATTAACCACAATTCGTTTTTATTCAAAGATTGTATGTACAAGAATACTGAACATCATCACACTTAATGCTGTAACAAAAGCCGTTGATTGCAATGTGTTCTTTGTACTGTGACATGAGTACTAGTAGTGATGTATGTTATATTTCACTTTACATAAAACACTGAATTCATTAAAATGTCAATACAAAATAAAATGTTTGTGAAAATGCTCCACCTTTTGTATATAATTTCTTGGTGTGAAAGATGGAAGTACAATTCAAACAAAAAATGTTATGAACTTAAATGCTGGAGAAAATACCATTCAATTCTCATGCAACTATATTTCCCGTTCAGTCTTGATAACTTTGATACTACCACGATGAAGTGGGTTTAATAAAAAACTTCTGTACAAGACACCTTGCTGCAATGTTGTTAAAACTTTACACTTTTAAACCCTCCTCCTCCTGCATTTTTCCTATTGTCTTTTTGACACGAAGTGCTGTAAGTCGTGCACATCCACTCTCATACCAGCATTCTTGCATAAGTTTCCACATATTACTCATACTCTGCATGAAATTCAACATATTGTAAATCTTCATGCGCCGTGACAAAGTAAAAATTTACCAGAACCTTTTGGCACCTCATACTTGTCCCAATGGTCTTCCTTCAAAGGACGCTGCTTCTGGTCACACACAATTGAACGCATTGCATCTATGCTAGGATCATCCGGTGCACAGTCAAAGTAAGGCAGTTGATATTCCAAGTCTTTGCCTAATTAATTACACCATAACAAGTTCTGAAAATGTATTCTCTGCTTGTGTAATGATTCCTGTAACCATATATAAACATGCATACCGCCAAGATCGCAACGACGAGTAATCTCCCAAAATACAAGCCCCAGAGAGTAAATATCTGCCCGTTTGAATGAATCAAAGTGAAGTATGTTTAAAGTGTCATCTAGAACTTCTGGTGCCATGTACCTAACAAAGTGTATTCGTGATGGACTTGTAGAAAGGTAACATTGCAAACGTTAATGCTACTTTTTACCTCTTTGTGCCAACCCTGTTATTAAGTGGAATGTCGATGGTGTCTGTGGTAGAATCGTGTCGTACAGCAAGTCCAAGGTCAGCAATTGCACATTCTCCATTCTTCTTTACAAGAATATTTTTGGACTTCAAGTCCCGGTGAGCAATGGGTGGTTTACCTAAGGAAAATATTTGAATGCGAATCCATGTGCAAAACAAGACTAATCTGCATTCTTAACACATGTCATTAATCAAGTTAGTGTAATGCGTTAATGCTACCATTCGACGCTAAAATTTACCTTGCGTGCCAACAATTTCCATGTGTAAGTGTGCCAAACCACTTGAAATGGAACCTGCCAACTTAAACATACTGGTCACGTTTATTGTGGTTGATCGAAGATAATCAAACAGGGAGCCATTTTCATGATATTCAGTAACCAGCCACAATTCAGTCCAAACACCAACATCTGAAAAGTGATAGTATGTGTAAACTTTAAGCTATAGCTGTTACAACTTTTCTATGCCTGATTTCAGACACCTTTGTTATCAGCAGCAATGAATCCAAGGATGTTGTCATGCCGAAGCATCACTGTTTGATATATTTCTGCTTCACGGAACCAGGATCTTTCATCCCTTGTGACAAACTTTTTTACAGCAACGTCTTCACCTCTCCATTTCCCACGAAATACCTCTCCGTACCTGAAAAAAAAAACATTACCTTCTGTAATCTATATCATAAACCTATACCTATGTCATAGGGTTGAACACGTAATTACACCCATGGACATAACAAGATGTGTGAGAACCCGTTTTAATTAATTTTTGTAATCTATGACTATAATTTTGTGTTCACAGACTTTAGGACAGCAATGTAAAACAATAATTTTTGGCTTTATAACTAACCTTCCTTTCCCAATAACTTCCTGAAGCTGAACCTGTCTAGCAATTGTCCGATGGACAAGTAATGGCAGACCAGCCCCAGATCCACTAGTTGACCAGTCAGTCCTAGTCTCATCTGTAAAATATTTTTGTTAACAATAAACCTTCAATAAGATACGTTATATCGTTTTAATAAGCATTAAGTACTGGAAGTATGCACTTCTCCCCAGGAAACAAAATAAATGAGGCTAAATACAAGGTCGCCCCTGACTTTCATATTTAGTTAATGCATTTTAAATCAAACAAAGCCGTTGTCTGGCCAAAATTGCAATGGATAACGTTTTTGGAAATCGCATGCACAAAACGCTTGAATTATGATTATTAATTTAAAAGTATTTAATGGTGATGAGTGCATCCAATCGTGGCGAAGGGAAAAAGGCAGGAAGTGTATGTGCGTGTAAGGCAATCAAGGAAGATTTGAACACCTCTAAAAAATTTAGTTTTAAAAACAAACTTCTAAAGAATAGCGTGAAAGTCGGTTTACACCTTGCTTCGATGAATTTGTTATTACGTTATGATTATTTGAATAAAAACATTTGTGGCGCCACGTTTTGGACATATTCCTTTAAGTTCACGTTTTCTTTAATTTACATTCATTCGTTGATTACTTGTCTATATATACCCTTGCGTTTTCAGCTTTGTGCAGTACCTTACTTTATGTTACGTTTGTCAGTTTGCAAATAAAGCTTTGTCGGTTTTTATTTCTCGCCCAACATATTTCTTTAAGAAGTAACTCAGTTGTGCTTCTAGAAGAACACGCAACTTTATTAGGAGTCAGATGAAGCCTCATCGTACACTAACACGTTGTTTGGACACATCGGTAACCCCTTTGCACTCTATTATTTTGTAGAGTCTTGCAAATACGAGGGTCTTCTCACCTCTGACGTGCTGCTGGTATTTTCTTAGTCGATTGCGGCTCGTGCCTAGAGCACAAGTGTTACCTGGGGGGCGAAGTAGTGTGGCGGCAAGCGCCACGCTATCGACATTTTCCTTTCCAAAGCTATAGGTAAAACGTTGCTTAAAGTGAGGGGCGAGTCCAAAGAAGATTTGATCTTACATGAAAGAACACTATTTACCGAATATTCTGGTAAATTACTTTTGAAAAAAAACTCGTGGTTAGGTAGTTATCGGCAAAAATGCCAGTTTTTGACCTTCATCGTGACGTAGATTAAGGCTTTGGTGATGTCATATATTAGTTAAGTTGTTCCCAACATGCTGTCGCTGTTGCTTTTTCTGCACGGTAGTTAGCTGAAGTCAGAAGTGCAGGGAGCTAGCCTATGTCCAATTAGGCGTCATCTGAAGAAATTAGCAACGTGAAGCGTTGTAATTAACAAATTACGATTGCTTTAAACATAAAAAATCGGTAGCCCAATCATTTGCGTCCGTGAAGTTACGCTATTCTATGGACTGGATAGGCTGCCCGTCAAACCGGTACCGTAGGCCTAATTGGTTGCCGTGGTTATGCTATAGGCTGTCACCTATCAAGCTTTTAGCAGTTAGATCAATCTATACAACTGAAACAGATACGTACGTGATACAGTTGGTATAGCTAAATTTATGAATTTGCGAATGTTGTCTGTGATTAGTTATGATTATGACATTACGAGAACATTAATTTACGTCACAGTTAAGGCCAATTTTGCTATTTTGTTTACTTCTAATTATTTAACCAGGAGTTATTTTTCAAAAATAATTTACCAGAATATTCAATGAGTAGCGTTTTTTTCACTTCACTTATTTTTGGATTTGCCCCTTATTATAAAGAAAAAATACACAGGGCTAAAGTAAAATTAACCAGATGGTAGAGCAGCTATGTCATCAGGGATGGTCGGTGAACGGCTAGGAAGCAACTTTCCTCTCTTCTGTCGACGCTTATAAATCAGAATGCCCACCAGTGTTGATACAAGCAATACCACAGCAACGCAACCTTTGTATAAATTGTATTTGATGGTATAACATGGAACAGCACTTAACAAGCAGCATAATTACTATAGCTCAATATATGAAAACAAGGTAGTTTTAAGTATGGAGGTATTATTAAACATTAAAAGTTTACTTACTTGCTATAATTATTGCCATTTCAACAGCAGCTAGACCTAAAAATAGTACAGTAGAAACATTTAAGAATCACTGCAAATATCTAGCAACCACACAATTTTAATAGCCTGCCCTAAGCCTTATTATGAATGTTACGTTATGTAATGTATGGTATTATTTATTATGCAATGCAACCGTAAAAGTATGAAAAAAACTCCTCAAATGAAGAAACAACTTATACATATTTACAAACACAGGTTGCTGCAATTAATTTTGAAACTATTTCTAATTTAAACAATAGTAACTTCTGCACCCATTTGAACTTAGTAACTTCATTTTTGTGCCTTTGACAACATTTTCAAGTTACAAACCAACCAAAGCAGCCAGGTTTGACAATCTTGTCATCACCAAGTTGTGGCGGACTTGTTTTCCTGTTTAGTGCTACTACAGTGATACTTTGTACGATGTTATTTATTATATGGACTGACTATTTCACCGTAAGTAGGTCACGCAGACCCTAGTTAAAGATAGGCGGTTAGGAGAGGAGATATGCAAAAACTTTAATTTCAGGTATTTAGGATTTCTA
The DNA here is from genome assembly GCF_947623445.1 of Clavelina lepadiformis. Classification (NCBI taxonomy): domain Eukaryota; kingdom Metazoa; phylum Chordata; class Ascidiacea; order Aplousobranchia; family Clavelinidae; genus Clavelina; species Clavelina lepadiformis. The sequence goes on from NC_135247.1 coordinate 12,891,631, forward strand.
ATTGAAGTTAGATTTAGATTAGATGGTAGATTTAGGTTAGGTTTAAGTTAATATGATATAACATTTAAGCTGGGTTAACTAGAAACCATGAAAGTTAGTTTCCGATTATATTTTCGGTGAAATAGTGACAGCGTTCATTATAAGTAACAGAATATACAGTACATAAGGCAGTTCACGCTTATATGCGTGTTAGGATTAAACAGAACTTAATAATTGCCATTTTAGGAAACAACCATAACTCAATGGATAAATAATTTAATTGATCGACGTCACGTCATTGCTGGGCTATTGAAGGAGCAAGCGCTGCATGACACACACGTGTGAAAACTGTTTGTCTCGTTTAATCAATATCGCTGCTTCAGGATTCTTAGAACACACTTGTTTTTCTGGAATGACTCCAGCTCGCTAATGATGGACAAATACTCCCACAAACCATTGACAGTGTCTGTCAACTTATAGTAGGCTTTGACTGCACCGAATAAATCAACCACAGTTTCAAGACATGAAAGAAAGAAATTTATGTCGTGACATAGCCGCCATAGTGAAGCACCACACCACAATTACCACACAACGACAGGTCTTTTGACATTCCGGTATTTGTTTATTGATGGTTACTAAAAGCTGACAAAAAAATCGTATTAAATAATATTTATCACATCCGATGCTTTTGGTGTTTTTCTGATCTTTATGTTTCGGTCCTCTAATTCCATTTATAAAAGGTTTATATGAATAGGCTCAACCGGATACAGACAGAACACATTTCAAGCTCTAAATAAAATTATTTAGCTAAAAACCTTTGCCATTGCCCAAGTTTACACTCAAGTGCCAAGTCACATGAATCACCACATTGGGGGCCATATATGAAATGTGAGTAAAATTTATGGGTAAATTTGATTCTTAGGTTACAGTTCATGTGGAAATGTATACTTCTACGCCTCTTCAGAAATCGTCCGTACCTATTTATTCTTGTACAACAACAAAGGCGTAGCAATACATAAAACTGAATTTGCTTTTACTTACGGCAGACAAAGCATCGCGGCCTGTAAGACATGGCAGTACGTGATAGAGCATTTCTTATTTAAATCAAAAGAGATAACGTGATTATTAAATTTGGTGAAAAGCTGACAGGATCTGAGTACCGTTAGTTTGCCAACACGCGCATTACTGCGTCTACAAGAACACTCAAAATTCGTTCAGTAATACACGTCAGTGTCTCCTTATTTCAGCGATCATATTAACTAAACTTTGTTGACCGGATTTGTGCGAACTAAACTCAATTGCTAAAGCGCTTATCGCTGCAGAAGGTGATTTGATAATGGGTACAAAATGAAATTGCTAATCCAAAAACCGTGTTTAATCGATGATGAGATGGATTCAGTTTGATATCTTCTAAATATTAAGTAAGTATGGAAAGCGAATACAGGAGAATTTGCTACAAATATATTACGATCTTGCTAATACCTTAACACAAACACAGACGTTTCTTTGTCCAACATTGCAGTCTCAGTCTACTGTTGCTATAGGACTATAACTACTCTCATTTTTTATAAGAACGTTTAGGTTGTAGCTTACAGTAACTTAACCTTAGGCTTGGGTATAACTTTTATATCGTCGTATAAGTTCCTTGATTTATCAATACGTGAACTTGTTTTTTCCAAAGTTTAGCGATCTAGCCATTTTTGGAAAACATGTAACTGGGGTTTACTGCTGAGTTTCAAATATAGTTGATTATTCTATGTGTTGAATTCAAAAGTAGTAAAACAAACAACTGATTGTGCAAGTAACACACAAGAAACGTTTTTGATTTCACTTTTCCCAGAACAAAAGTTTCTTAGCTGTTTGGAAAGAGGCCTCTATGATTTCTCATAAAAAATGACTGAGTACTTCATTCAACTACTGGTGAAAGTACAAGTACCAGAATTAAAAATACGATAAGTCTGTTTGCAATTTTGAAACAATGTGTTATGCAAAAATGGAATATGAAATGGCAAGTAAAATAAAACTAAACTTGCTTGGCCTTTTCCACTAACTAGGGGACATAACCAAAAGTAGATACCAAAGGAATGGGCAGAATAAAGTTTGAAGGCTTCAATTAAATTACTTCAAATTATCCTACGTTAGTTACATTGGTTAAATAGTGACCATTCACTAGAACCAGTGAAGCTGCTTCAAGTCCAATTCATATTGCCGGTAGGTTAAGCCAAGTAAATGAGGATCTACTGCATAGAATGAAGCATAAACATAAGGCACAACAATGCAACATTTCTATCATTGCATCTATCTATGTCTATACAATTCTCGTGGCCGTAAAAACTGCAGTATAGTTTTAATTTTGTTGTTGTTTCTACGGTACAACTTGCTTATGAAATTTAATAAGTATTCTTGCATTACTCATATATACATGTATAATGTATATACCAGTATTTCGTTTAATAATTTCACCTAACGCTCTGAAAGTATAAAACATTTCACGAATAGAACAGAATAGAATGAATATGAACACACATTTTAATTTTACTGTAACATTGTTAAATATTTATTTACTCACTATTTTGAGGAGACTTATTGGTAACTTCTTCCAACTGTGGTACTGCAAGGTTTTTGTTGCAATAATCTTTAAAGCAACATGCAGTCTTACTAAACTGATGTTTTGACTTCGACTCACAAAATAAAGGATGGCGACCCGGAAAACCCATAGTTTCAGCAAGGCATCCATAAAAAACAGATATCTTTAAATTAAACAAAAGGTGTCAACTATATGTATCCCTCATTGTCAGTTGAAACAATGAAGCTATCAAAATGTCTGCAATATCAACAAAATCCGTCAAAATATGAGTGCCTATTGCCTATCATAACAAAAATTAATGGATTGTTACTGAAAGATTTTCATCAAAAAACTACTTGATCATCAGTAATAATAACTACAAAGATATGTTTAAACGATCTGGAGTTTATAAAAATGACTTAATTTTTTATAGTAGAATTATATACAACATACAACACTGCATTTAAACACTCTTATGATCCAACTACAAGTTTTCTTACCTCGTAAGACTCCAGATTTCTTTCAGTCAATACGAAGCAAGCACCCTGTTCTTCTGTGCAACTTCCATTTTTACATTGTGATCTGCCCTTACAAGTACATGTAATCGCTGAAAAACAGATTAAAGAATGAACATATCCAATACTTGAAGCTTTGCTTACAATATACAACTTTTAACCTAGATTATGACAATACCTTGAATGCCTGGTTGTATCACACATAAGCAAGCAAGCAACACAGCCAATACATATGTCAAACAATGCATGGCTGAAGATTTTCTTCCAAATCTGGATATGTTTCTGAAACTTTTATTCACAAGACAAGATTTATTTAAGCTTGAACACCATAAGTAGTATGCAGACAATACACAACTAAGTTTTTAAAGGATAATCAACTATGTATCTGCAAAATGCAAACAAAATCATGTTTAGATTTACACAATTTACACCATATTAATGAAAATTATCCACAAAATATGGAAGGCATACAGTTATAATATCCTTGGTAACGAAGAAAGTGGCTTGCTAAGAAAAAGAGACAATGGAGACATACACATATAACATTTGAAGTCCAAAATGAAGAAGATATTTGAATTTCAGTGGAAGTATCACAAATTCAACATGCACCCAATCTGACCAAGTCAGTGCCATTTTAATTCATTACTACATGTTCTCAGCAATTACAAAAAATGGACCATACAGATTTCTTAAAAATTAGTGACCAAAACATAAACTGCATGAACTCTATTTACACTAAAGCATTTCAAACAACATATACTTTTAACCACAGAACACAGGATTAAATCTGTAAGTATTTTAGTTTGTTGGCAACTTGAAGCTAATTGGATCAAAAGATAGCATATTACTTAAACAACAGACCAATCTTTCACAAAGAAGTTTTCAAAGAGAAATTTGTGAAATGGCAGTGAAATGGAATCAACATTGACAACAAAATAGTTCTGCATCCCACTATATTGATGGTATGTAGTACTATGTATATACAAGGGTAACCTCGGCATAAGAGCAGATAGAAAAACTCAAACAGCCTGTTGAAGTTCATCAATATCAGCAAACAATTTCTGGGCATAATCAACATAGCTTATAGGAGAAAGATTAGTCACTGTTACTCTTGTCCTTTCTTCATCATTAAACTTGTCTGATTTCACTCTAAGCTTCATGAAATAAGAATTGAAATTCATTTTCTTTAGAGCTGTCTCATAACCAGACTCATTTTCAACTTTCAGCAAGCCTATTTCTTCAGCAGTTACGCCAAGCAACATCTCTCCTTGCTCTTGAAAGCAAGTTACCCAAGTGCTGTCATACTCATCAGCTAAATGCATGTTAAGTATCATCCTGTACTTGAATGAGGATGACTGGGTGTTGCACTTTTCACATCGAAATTGTCCATTGCCCTCATCAACCACTTTTTTGTTGCACTGAGCATTTGGACATGCCTGATACAAGGCATTTTCCTTCTTACAGTAGAGAACTGTTACTTTTGTTGTTATGTAATCTGGTTTGTCACTAGTGCCAAGACTTTCAAATTTAATATCAGCCAAAGTTTTCCAGTTTGCAGAGCTACTGCCCCCACCACCAGTTCCAGTTGTGGTAAGATTCTGTGTTGCTTGAGTGCTACCTCCAGTTGCATACCAATTTTTAAGCTCATATGCTTCGGTTATCTCAGGACTGATACTTAGTGTTGTTGTACTGACAGTGGACAACGAACAATTTCCAAAATCTGAAACCTTTGCCCCTTTCAATGCAACAACAGGATTAGAAGAACCATCAAAATTTTCGGCTTCTTTCCCCCATAAGGTGACACGAATTTCTGCTCCTGACTGATCAACCAGAGAAAACTTGCGAACTTTCGCTTCTCGATTTTGACTTTTAATCATGATTGTACTAAGTTCATCCACAGACTTTACAATACCTATCACATCAACAAAACTATTAATATCCTTTTCCAAGTCTTTAATCTTCTTGAAAGAATAATGAATTTTTGGCACCGTGTCACTGTCTCCAGAATCACAAATCGTGACAACACTATCTCTCCTAAGAGTCATTTCATAATCATGAGAAGTGTTGTTATACTGTTGATTGGCAGGTTTAAGAGATGCATTAGATATGTAATAAACCTTTCCCATTTCAATTATATCAAAATATTTATCAGCTTCCTCCTTAAAACAAGTAATTCGTATATCACCAGAATCATCCAGAACTGTAAAACTAAACAACTTTCCTTCACCACGAGCATTTTTCCATTCCTTCATTTGGCCTTTTTGCGAAACTCGAGCTCGAATGGACCACTTATTTTGGTAAGGTGTTAGAGCTCCAATAGGCATTATTCTTGTTGCTGTCCCACCAGGTGTAACAGGAGCCTCATCTTTTCCCCAAGGTGTTTTATGACTAGGTTTTGGGCTTTGCATGGTATTTGGTGCTGGTGGACAAATATTTTCATTCTGATAAGCTTTTGCTGGTGCAGCACGCTGTTGAACATTTCCAACACCAGCTGCTTGAGCCAGTGGAATTGGACCTCCAATTTTTCCTCCGATTTCAACAGCTTTTTTAACAATTTCCAAATTAAGGCATATCAAAATTCGTTTAGTGCCTTGCAACATGGTAGATTGGTACTGCGTTATTCGGATGACAGTAAATGTCTCAAGTTTTCCGTCAGTTACAAGATGATTTAACTGAGAAGCCAACATAGACGTTCCAAATGACTGAAGTCCATCGGAGAGAAGTAATCTTACTCTATCCATTCCTGAACCAGAAATAGTCTTAATTCCTAAGCACTGCAACACTGGATTTGATGGTGTTTCACCATTCATGAGTGCCTGAATAGCTCCTTCAGAAAGATGACAGCCCATATTTGCCTTATCAGTTAATAACCCCTGCTGAAAAGCACCTACATCAAAAAAGCAGAATATGAACACTACTTCACAAGATGTAAGTTTAAATTATATAGCCTACGGAATTAAGAGAAGTAGTATGGAAAATAATCATCACTTCAAAAAGAATCAGTACTTTTATTACGTACTATCAAATAATTTTGACACTTTAATCAGGCAATTCTCAAGTAGATATAAAAAACCAACATGTAATGTATAGCCATTTTTTGGTTCTTACAACAAAAACAACAACGTAAAAAGAAAAGGACATGTTTACATTAAACTTTTTTATCTGATCTATAAATTGGATTTGGTACCATGACTCCTTTTCCATAACATTACTGAAAAAATCTTGAATATGTCCTTCAAAATTTTTATAGTAAAAGTATACAAAAAATGGAAATCATTAAAACACTGACTTCATTCTTCAAATAAGAAAAATCCTAAACATAGAGTTGTAAATATTTCTCACCAAATTATCTTCAAGTTTACTGTATCTTAGAAGAGTATGTTTCCTCTTCACGCATAGTGTTAAATAAAATTTACTTCTTGTGGCTTGGTATGACACTGCAGGTGTGTTCTTGAAATGCAAGAATTGTTCATGCATAAATTACCTTTACTTAGAAAAAAGCTAGCTTCATTGTGAAGATCTTACTATAACACAACTTCTAGGCTTAATTTCATTGTAAACTTCAACTAGAAGGGGTAAAAAGCTGCCTTAGTCGACTTTTGGGTAACCTAGTGGCGGAGGAAAATGCTCCCTGTTCGACAAACAAGGATAAAATCAGTGGTTAACCTGCTCAAGGCCAAGTTACAATGTTGTAACTTGAGTTCTCAACACAAAAGCAAAGCAATAAACTATAAGCTTATTAAATCACAAAAAATGGATAGTTATAAATTACACAGCTCCACAATTTTAAATCAACTTCATGGGGATTGGAGTTTAAGAGCGCATTAGGGGTAATTTTAGGGTGTTGATTTGAAAAATGCCGTCAACGTTTCCCTACGTGATCTAGTTTTTGAGCTATTTTATGTTTTAGAATTATGTAATTGTCACTGTTATGCATATTGTTGCATATGAGGGCTGCGTATTTTGCACATTGATAGAGTTGCTAATATGTCATTTAAACTACGGTGACTTCTTGTAACAACCACCTGCACATGAAAAGTAATGAGTTTTAAAGATAACAAAAAAAAGAGAAGGAACAAACACAAAACGTGAAATCATTTACTTCCAATTACAACTTACAAAACATAGGTGAGAAACAATACACAGAGATGTGAGGTGAAACAAACTACTGAAGGTTCCCAAGGCTTATCCTAATCTCCAAGCTTCAGTCCAAAGTACACCAAGTAGGCTTTATAACAAACTATATAACATTAGCACGTCGCCTTGACAGCATAAATTTACCACAAATATAGCAGAAAATATTAGGGTTATTCTTGCTCATTCGTTGTCTCTGGTTCATTTTAGTAGTGTTAAAGCTCTGATAAAAGTAAGGATTTAACTGAATAGATTATATCTGAAATAACAAAATTTTAAGTTTTTGTTGCTTATTGCACTAAATTTAACCTTAGGCCTATGGACTACCTAAATACTATAAAATGCTTCATTTCTGAAGCCTTGATAAAATAGCAAGTGATACAAGTTTGAAGTTCTTGCTTTTTATTCGCATAAACAATGTCAGTTCTGTAGGTTTCACGCTAAAGTCTAAGCTGTTCACTACATTATGAAGTTGTATAAACTGATAACCACTGATAACCGGCATTAATCATTAAGATCTATTATGATATTGTACACAGATTAAGCTGACAGACAATTTCACTGTAGTTTCAGCTTACCAGTACTATGACTAACTCCCTATGTAATTCAAAAACAGTTGATAAGGCAGTTTAGCATTTAAAAGCATGGCAAGTGATTATATAAGTGCTTACAAGGCAGAAGCAGTGGGAGGTAATTTTTAAAAATTTCAAAAAGAGTTATTTCAAAAACTTACTAAACTGCGGAGGTTGGCACAGCAGATGCAGAGCTTATCTGTCTCAACTTATGTTATTTTGACTTAATTTACCTGCTGAATTAATTGTCTGACTCTATTGTTGCGTGCGGTTAGAATTCTCTAACCTCTTGTCAGCCGAAAGCTTTTATGTTACAACAGATACAGTTTACCAGAAAAGGTTTTTTTTATTGTAGGTACTGTACACGTTCCGGATATTACGCATAATCAAAAAACCTCGTAAAATCACTGCTTAAAAACAGGTCTATTGAAATGCAATCACCATGACTAACATAGTACGATCGTACAACTCTCTGTATCTCTCCGTCTGACGTTTTCTCGCGTAGAAGTTCGAGCTTATAAAACGTGGAGCGATGTGAGCGTAAAATATCCGACAAAAACCACGAACATTCCAGGACGTGTGAACGATAAAAATAATACGTTGGCAATGGGAATTACATTCAGTTAAAACTGGCGCGTTTTGAAACAACCTGGTAACGTACTAAAGGGGTTTTCACACGAAGGTATTCAGAGCAAGTTTCCAAATATCAAACGACAATTTAAGTGTTATCAAAAAAACAAACTTCAATCAATAACTGGAAAACACTTGTCCAAGACTGATGTGATGGTATTAAAAATGCCACCCAGGCCGCTACAAAACAATGCCAAGCATATATTATGTAGTCCTGATCAGATGACAAATCTGATGCGATTTTTGGAATCAGTGCGTCCAAAAACCCCCAAATCCATTCCAAACTTCAAGTCCACAAAAAACCTGTATACCAGTGTTATCATTGCGATGTACTTCAAGCAATAACAATTTTCAACTTGACTCCATTTCAATAACATTGAATTTTTAGGATTTTTTGTGTTCTTTTAAGTCATGGCAACATAACCATCCTTTGAAGTGATGATATATATAGACAAACAAATTAACAGTTAGCCTATACAACACAGACTTCTATAAAGCAAAAGTATACTTTCTGCCTGCTTGTTTCCTGATTTTTAACTGTTTATGGACGTCATTTTAAATGTCATAGAATGATTTACGTATAACAGATCTACAAATTATGGATTTCAAATTCCTTACATAATTTAAAACTTACATCATTACAGTAAATTCGATAATTGATTACAACTCAAATAAAAGCATCAAAAAACTTCTTTAATGGTCGGCCTTTGTTATGCACGTTAGTGGAAAGTGTGGCACCTGCACACACGATGTTCATCAAAGTGCACGCCGAACTTTGTATGTGCGTTTTAAAGTATTTTCTACAGCTTCTTAATTGCTAACTTAAATTAAATGTTATAATATAGCCTAGTATACAAAACCTTGCCTAAATTAGGTCTAGTATACATGGGCAAAACCAGATGACGTCACAATATGAGTAGCTGAGGCCTAGTATACAAAGGTATGCTGTGGTTGTACTTGTGTACTTATACATACTAGGCTAGACTTAAATCTACCTTATAACTTAAATCTCAATTAAAAACTCCAACAAAACTTTAAATAGGCCTAACTAAAATCAACTTTTTCCATATCTATTCTCTTAACCTAACCGCCTATATTTAAAAACAGTTTGCGTGACCAATATACGGTGAAATAGTCACTTCAACAGTGGAATTCTCAAATTAAACTGTTAACCCATAACTAGCATATTGGCTGATGTCGTTGTAAATACAGTTCAAAGAGTGAATAGCATGTCGTTCCTCAATTCTACGGCCGGGTATAAACTATAAGAGTACTAGCCTATTCAGTAACACATACTGTCTTATTGTCCACCAGTTAAGATGAATGATTTTGTCTTAACTAGGCCTACAGAGCCTAGCTGGATAGCGTAAAAAAGACGGATGGTTGGTTTCCTTTCTTAGCGCGATTTTGGTAGATTTTACATCAAAAAACATGACATGGGTGGCGCCAAAGTATTTTCTTCAAGTAAAAAGATAAAAGATCATATGTCAATGAATTGTTCGAAAGGTTAAATCGTTTTGAAGTTCGTACAATTGGCTATCAAGATTTTCTAAATTTTTTTGTTAAACGTCTTGCAATTTTTTCAAACATTTTAGACTAAATTTAAGGAAAATAATCACCAAAAAGTTATTCTTAAACATTTATTTATACCAAATACATACCGACAACTTACACTTTAATATTAAGTTGTGCTTTATTAGATTAGATAGAGCGACTCTAATGTTATATACCAGTATGTGACTTCCATCCGGTATCGGACTTCATTTTGATCTGCGCTACTCATTATTAACTAGACTATTAACGGTCCCCAACCTTTTCTATACCATGAACAGTGCACCGGTTTCATGCAAATTAATTGTTACACGGACTGACAAAGATGGTTCGAACATACAAGAAATTTACAAAGAGAAGGCTGTGCATTCAAAGCATTCATCTTAGAATTCAACATTATTCTTTAACTCAAGTCAAATTTAAAAGTTTCGCTCGGGCATTTGACCAAGCACAAAGCAGTAAATGCAATATAAAGTAGTTACGGATGGACTATTTCAGGGGTGTCAAACTCAATCGCACCAGGGGCCAAATCTCAAAACTTATTTAACGTCGCGGGCCGTAAGGATGATAACTGATTGAACGTTTCGTAACTTGACGTGACTTGATTGACCGTTTCCCAATACGAGTGCATGAATTAGAACAGGCAGCGAAACAACACCCAGTTTTTGATGTTTAAAACTCAGTGTGTTATTCTTCTTCGAATACAAGTCCAACAAATATTGACGAAAAAAGTAAAAATACGTCGCACTCGATAATATACCCTACCAAGAAATAGAATAAAAGCTTACCTACCAAGAAGTAGGCTTATTATTGAAAACAAGGTTTTGGGAAAACCAGTGTATTTCGCGGAAATTGGGCCGCGCAATCAGTTGGAACAACATGAATTAAAAAGTATTTTATTAAGTCTGAGCTGCATTGTTGGATGTTTAAAGAAGCCGCTCTCAAATATCAGCACAAAGTAGACCGATAAAATGAATATGTAAAAAATGAATGTACGCGGCTTACGGTATGCTATATAACTGTAAGCTCATACACAGATATGCAGTAATAAGATTCTGTCAAACACGACCGTACTACAGGTAGCCTGCATCAAAAAACGTAAATGAAACCATGTATTTGAAAGTTAAAATTAGAAATTACATTAGAAAGTTTGGCCATGTTGAAAGGTGCCGTACTATTAGACTTGCCAAAATTAAACTGAACCTGCTGAATAAGAACAGTTTTGACTGGGCTATTTTTAATTATTCTTCTGTTGCAGCCCAGGTTACAAGCGATAGAATAAATCTATTTATTCTGTCGTATGGTGGGGCAACTGCTGTCCTAGTGTATTGTGCGATTTGTTATAATCTTGTTTCTTGCTTCAAAAAAGTAAGTTATACTGTACAATGATATCGTGGGCCGGAAATAGTTCAATGTATGAAATAACATTGCGGGCCAAGTTTTATTGTAAATCGGGCCAGATGTTACCCGCGGGCCGGGAGTTTGACACGTATGGACTATTTGATACTGAAGTTGTTCAGTTAAATCAGGGTTTCTCAAACTTTTCTGTTCTGTGACCCCTTGATGGATTCATTTTTCATTTTCCCAGAATTAATGGGACGCTATGTTAATTCACTTTGCCCAGTTTGTAATGAATCCAATAGTATGGATGTGGCCAATCGAACACAAACCCGACTATTACACACGAAGATTAAGTTTTGTTATTCTTAGAAATCCAAATCTTACAATTGGACTAAACTAAACCTTTTACTTTACCAATCGCAAAAATAGCGGAATTGCTGCAAAACATTTCAGTAAGCCCAGTTTTATATATGCTAAAAATAATGTCAGTTTATCAACGTTCTCACTTTATACAGTGCTCAGTGGGAACTTTAAATGAAAGGTGAAGCTAAACGAACGAAAAATTCACTCATTGGAAATCTCTGCGTGAAACCAGTTAAACAAAGACCGAGAAGCAGGAATGTTAATTTAGAAAAAAATTCCTTAAATATTAACTTGCTGTTTTGAATTTTGTCCAACACCTTCTCATTATCAGCATTTCTACAGAATTCAGTTAATTTTACAAACATATCTCCCATTCAAGCCGACTGCATGCGTGTCCACGCGTCGTTAGAGGCGCAGCTTGGACACGCAAAATTTGTTTGCCTGATAGCGTGAAGTGGCCTCTGACTGCTATCTTGTGTTATGTATAATCTATGATCCTATAGCCTTGGCATGATACGGTAGGGCATGGTATCGGAAGCAATATTATGTGATCGACTAGTGGTAGCATTGCTTTATCGTCTTCCCACCACGTCGATGACAAAAAACAGAAGAGAATGAAATTATGAAACATCAAATTTTTGCACGCGGATGGAAAAATAAACCTTGTTATACGAAACTTCATCCTAGAGATCAATATCTCGTTTGCATTAACTGCAAAGAAGTGATTTTAGTTATTTTGCGTTTTATTGAAGCTAAATTTAAATTAGGAAGCAGATTATGTTAAATAAGTAAACAAAGAACCCTTGAAAAAAATATTTCCAAATGAACAATTTCCTCGTCCATCCATATTTTTTCCGATTTTTTTTGGAAACATACAAATTGCGGTGCTCGGAAGAAATATGCTCCAGGTGACGAGTAAGTGAAGAAGGTTGCACATTCTTCCCATCAGTTGGCGTTTAACATCAGCTGTTCCAACAGTACTTGTACATAAATAATGCAGACTGATAAAAAAAACAACACAAATGTACAACGTGGAACAAATTGCACGCATACCAAGACACAATTAAGTATAATCAGTAATCAATCAATCAATAATTAATTAATCAGCACGAACGCAAAACGTTAAAGAGAATTGGGTATGTTTCCGATATCTAACAGTGTTCACGTTCTAAATATTTTTTAATTGTGCATAATTTTCTTTTTTAATAAGCTGTCTGCTCTGGTAAAAATACCACGCATGTAAGTTACGTCGGAATAAGGAAGTTCAGTGTCTATAGACGTTGAACAGCGGCTCAAACTTCGCCTTTTTTCTTATTTTATGCGCAACGCTCCGAAATCGAAATAAAACGAAGCGTCGTAGCGAGAGTCTAGTTATCTAGCACAATCGTGGACGCGTGGAACTGAATTTAGTAGACAGGCAAAATGAACATGTCGCTTAGCAAACCGCACTGTTTGAGTTGGCGATATGCTAGAACGTCCGTATTATGGTGTTTAGTTCTGTTGGTAGCTCAACTGCAGGCGAAGCAAGCTGATTCCAGCCAGCATTTCAATTATAAGTCATCTAAACGACGCTACAGCCGCCCAACTTATGTTGAACCCTCTGCCCGCACGCGAAAGACGTATTTCCCGCGGGACGATGCTTCTGTTCCCATGGTCGATCGGTATCCCGACACATATCGCATTGTTCCTTTCGGCGGCAGGGCGATTACTAAAGTAACCAAATATATTTCAAAACCAACAAGAATTCACAAAATATTAACTGAGCAGAATGGAAAGTTAGCAAACAAAGTGATGCCGGATCGTCGCACAATTTCGCCTACAAAACACGTGCCGAGAACGACCAAAACTTCCATTGTTGACAACTCTATCAGATACAATCCTCTTGGTCCAAAGTCAACGAGCAGTGTTACAAGGAATTTACACGTATCTGATCGATTCACGCCAACCTATAACTATAATACACGATTACCTGCAAGAAATATTATTCCATTTGATTCGCCTACAAACTCTGTCATTTCAGCAAGGTATTCAGACCGACCAACCATTGTTCAGATTGCATCTTCCGAGGATAGTGTAATTGATTCAGAAGCCGGTCAAAGGCCTGGCAAATCGAGATCATCTAATTTCAAGTTGTTTCGTCCGCCACCAGATCGGACTACAATTGACAGTGAAAAGTACTTGAGTGATCTTATTCCTCCACCTGGTACCAGAATAGTTTTGGCGAGCGAAAATGATGCGAAACCGAAAGGTTCAAGTAGGTTGTCAGGCCTAAACTTAAAAAGGCCACGACATCTAGATCATGCGTTAATATCGCATCGCTATCCCCCAACTAATCCTTCTTCACCAGAAGTTTTGAGGATAAGGACAACCTCCGTTAGTGAAGCGCAGGCATTGATTTCCGAACTTGGAGGAGGCTTCAAGATATCTATCTTTAACGCAAGTTCAGAGCCTGATATCGTAGAAGACAAGCTGCAAGAAGAAGCTAGGTCGGTACCTGTCAAGACCACAACTTTACTTCCAGTGATTGCTGATTTTGCTGACAGGACGTCATCACCACGAAGGGACGCCACTGCTCATGTGACACAGTGGTGGAAAGGGTGAGCGTTTTTCACATTTATGGTGTCCTGGTACAAACATTCCTTCGTTTCTATATAAGAATTACTGAGATGATAACCATAAAATAAACTCTAAAACTAAGTAATGGTAGGAATAGGGCATTTAAAAGGAATGCATTTTAGACACTCTTATGAAACAGATATGCGCTATTTTTGGTAGTCTATACACTACTTTTTCATTGTGCCGGTCCACTGTAATAAAAAAGATTAATTTGCTAAATATCTTTCAATAGACACTGTTGCATAATATTTATAAATGATGTCATTCAATTTGACACGTTTGCAAACGGAATGCGTGGATTTTACTTACGATGTTGTAATTAATATAATGCTACGTAGCGGCTTCAGGACGCTTTCATGTTCGTATTTAACTTCACGGGCCAGCAAACCAGGAATGTGGCCCATATGCTTAACCTTGCTAAACTTTCTTTTATCCTTGCGGTTACCTTTATCGACCAACCTTTTTAGAACAAGTAAAGCTACTTATTGTGTTGAAGTGCATAAAGCTACTGTTAGTTTTCAAAAGCACACGTAATCTAAAATGTTGTACGCTAATCTTTCCACAGCAACTTTTCGTAGGAAGTTATTACCCAATGCTATAATTGACATAAATTTATACATACACTAAGAAAAAAAGTAGAATTTATACAGTGTGTTGGTTATACCCTCACTAAAGGATATGGCAACCGGTTCTCGAAATGAAAGTTTGCAAAAGACGATTGCGATTGTTGACCCAAGCCGATAAACAGCGCTGCACATGATGTTACAGTATACTGTTGCGGAAGGCCGATGTTGTGTACACATTCACATACCATCGTTAGACACCATCGTTATAGACAGACAACATGTTCTACGACAATCCTCAATGAGTACCGTATTAGCAGTAGACATTTGACGCTTCAGATTGAGCGAAATGTCCATAGCATAAATGACTTGGTCTTCTCAGCTTTCATTAAGCTTTTTCATGCAAAGAGTTTGATGAAAGAACGTGTGTTTCGATAGCCGGCAATGTAAATATTATTCTTTCGTTGTTCAAGCATTGATTTCACGCAGGCGGCTGCGCTTCTGAAAAAACCGTGCATCAACCATGAATTGCGCAGTCAAAAGATGCGGTTGTAAGCGCAACGCGAGCTCACTTCTTTCACTCATCTGATCGGAGATAAGGGAATCGTTCATTCTTTACCAGGGAAAAAAATACGATATACAACAGCTTATACACGGAAAAGCAATAAACTCAGTTTGTTTCTTTTTTTGCGTCTTTCTGGTCGTTCTGCTTTTATCGTACGAGAGACAAGACAGACGTTTAAGTGAAGTCTACAAAATGATTAAATTTAAATCAGTTTCCGTCTTTCATGTAACGTTAGCGACATTTGATCTTTAACAGTGAATAACCAAAGGTTATTTAGATATGATTGATGCAATTTTGGTGACGCAATGTAGTAGTTTTTGGCTGAGAGAACTGGTGGGAACGGAACTTCAAAACCATGAAGGTTTATTTACTTTTTATCCGTAGCTTGCGCCATTTGTAACGTTTTAAATGCTTAACGAGAGAAAATAGAAAACTCTCTCCAATGTGGCCAAAACTGTTAACAATGACCCTTTTAACTTGTTGTATTCTTTTGTGAGCGGAAAGTAGTCAGCCAATCAAGACCTCAAATTGCGATAAAGAGTACAGTACTTCTCTCCCTTATTAAGTTTTTGATGGCATTACCGTAATGAAATTCCCGTGTTAAGAAAAAACATCGGCTAGTGTCGAATTGTTTTAAAGTTGTTAGCCGGGTCGATTAGAAACCTTGGATTTAAGTTTCACTCGCAACTTGGTTTACAAAGTTTGTTGGAAATTTTTTAACAGAAAACTTTGTGTAAGCCTCTGCTTGCAACATTTGCAAAGTTTGTCATAAGTTTTACATCAAAAGGCTGTAACCGAGTTTATCCTTTTCTGATTGTAAAAATGGTAACAGAAGAACCGCTACCCAAGGCATTGATTTGCTCCATATGGTCCGGACAAATATTTTTGCGCCTAGCTGTAACTACTTCATAAACTTCAATACATTTACTGTGAGCAAATATACTTTTAGAAGTATTGACGAGGTAAAACTAACCCAATACGTTAGCTGGGGGTTACTTCACTTTCAATACGACCAATCCTTGATTTGCATTACACCAAGCAACACAGCGGGCTTTATATAAAATAAATTTTGTTGAAAAAATTTGGTGTTACTGTGCCTGCACTGGTATAAGCATGTAAACGTGAAGACTCAGAATAAGTGAACACTCTAATGATGCTATTGAAGTGTTGGCTTTTTATTGGAGCGGATTTTTGCACACATGAGCATATCTCGATTAAAAGTTGATCTGTTCATCAGGATGTCAAAACAAACATTTCTTAATATCTTTTGTTCTTTTAGCGAAAATTACCTCATTGCACCGGCAATTATTGTCCGCAGGCGAGTAACTTCAGGTTTCCTGTGAAAATCAGGCAGCAAATCTGAAGATTGGGCGAAACTATTTTGAAAAGAAGACTTGACATATGACTCAGTGACAGCAGCCATACGTCTTGTCTTACGTGACCTATACTGGTTTCCGTGCAATTTTCCGTCACAACGAGTAAATGCCGCAAAGATGGTTATTTACCCGGTATTGCAATTTAATTATAGGGGTGTTGTGAGTTGTCAAATACAAGCAGAAATCTGTGTTTCAAATTGCAGGAAGTTATTCACTAAAATCGGGATAATGATAATTTGAGTGTAACTGCGGCTTAAAATTCCTTCGACTGCCCTTGGTTATGTGAAATGCTCTCGTCGTTTATCATTGTTAAATTGGGTAAGCAAATGACCTTAAACAAGAAGTATATTGAAGAACAAGCTTTGAACAAAAAGTTAATTTTATTATGCCGCTTTACTTCTTTCCGTGCTGCTCGTTTATTGGAGGGTTGTGAAGTCTGTTTTTGAAAGTAAACCAACATACATTACGATAACCATGACCGCAATTAATTTTTCAAGTTTTGTTATGGGTACTACAGTGCATAAAACTTTGAAACGATTCTACATTTTTCATTTTATAGCTGAAGGTTGCTGCGTAAAACTGTTACAAAAGTTTTATTGCATAAACAAACACTCTTTCAAATCTCTTTCTTGTTTGACTGGGTAATAAATTGAGAAACTTTCTTTGTTAACTCTGGCGCCTTTGGTCTGAAAAAATAATAAAGCGTACTCTATAACATTTTAGGGGTTTCCCCTTGCCGTTATTTTTTGGTGGTTTCTTTTAGAGGGTAACAGCGTCGTTGACATTTTAGATTTACAATTTTAAGGAGACGTAATAATAGAATTCTGAAAAGTGATTCTTGATTGCCTACTCCGCAGTGTATATGCACAGTATGTATAAGTATAGGCTACTCGCCGTTTATTGATCAATGGTGAATGTTTACCAACCACGCCCACTGCGACAAACTATGGATGTCCGGCTTCAGTATTTTTGCAAATATATACGCGGTCTCAGACTTGTTAGTTATCACCCAACACTTCCATGTAAATCATTCTTAGAGCAGACAAAATTACTTTTGTCATCTCTTGTCACTATCTTTACTTCTAACAACACTTTTCCAGTTCGTAAAGTGAGGGTAGCCTACTGATTGACATGGCAGGATTGAAAGAATATAAAAAAAATTAAACATTTATGCTGCTACACATATATTACATGCTCGTTTGTGCTTGGTTGCGGTATGGATGTACAAAAAATGTCCTTCTTAATGGAAGTCTCTTGGGGGAGGATCACATATCAAATACATCCGGCTTTCAGATATGAGGTTATCAGCTTGACAGACCGCTAGACAGCTTGTTTGTAAGTTATCACAAAACATCCAACTCTTCAAAATTCTTAAATAAAGAGTTTTTACCATTTTCCGTATTAAACATCATACAAGTAAGCAAGTTCAGAAAACCATATACATACTAAAGAATAAGCTAATTTTTTGCCTTTTTGCGTTGATTTAAATATGTTGTTTTTGAGCGTGGGAATTAAAAATCAATTTTTCGAATAAAGATGATATTTGTTATACACTTATACAGTATATAAAGCAGCAAACACAATTTGAGGAGAAGGTCATGCCACTCATTCCTGCTGCGTTCTGTGTAGCAACTGGCAAAATATCGAGATGCCTGAAGTTTCATTTACACTTGTCTATTTGTTAACAAACATGAAGCGGTGGTTGATAAATATTTCAATGCCGGCTATTTTGTGGGTAAGGCTGTCCAGTAAAGTTTCCTTTGTGTAAAATTCAATTGCAGTGTATTGGTTACAAACGAGATTTGGCGCCCACTCATTTTCCAATTTCAAAATGCAGTTTCATGAAATAGATCACTTGTTTCAGTTGATTTTCCCCGAAATTTTCCGTTTCTTGAAATGTGGCTCCGCCGATAAGTCTTATCAAAAAGCTGAAGTCGTGTCAACTTGCCTATACACACTCCCTAATTGCTTGTTAACAGTCTGCTTTTCCACTAGCGTTAGAAATGCAATGCTTGTTTTTCGTTATTTTTTCACATCAAAAGTAAAACACAATTCAGTGTGGTTAAATGAAATTTATCACTTTAAAAAATAAAAAAATTATGTTTTCATATTAGTTATAGAATGTTTTCAATTAGGCTTAAGATTATAACCAACGTTAATTGTTTTACATAACATTAAAAGTTTGAATAATTCTGAAAAAATATCGTGTTTTAAAGATGCATGGTCACCATGGTATCATTATTCTCATTTCAAATCTTTATCAAAGTTACGTATAAAATGGTTGTCACCTTGCAATTCTTGCTGAAATAGGTTTTGCCACTCGCCTTTGCTTTCCATTGCAATAGAAGTAAGGCAGACTTAAAAGGAGTAGGATAGTTTTTGTTTAAAAAACACGCTTTGTTCGTAAGTGGAAGCTTATGAATTGTTGCTCTAACTTCTAACATGTTGTCACAACACTGTAAGAAACCTGTCCAATTAAGCTCAAATATCCATCATGCTACTTTGAAACGAATCCATCATCATCTTGTTAACAGCATTTGTGTTTGTCAGCAGATTGGATGATTTGTTGATGTACTGTAATAATTAATCGTTGAAACCAACTGAGGGATTGTTGGTTGACTACGGCATTATGATACTTTGAAGTTTTTTGTAATAACTCAAATAAACCATTTTTGTGCAAATGACAGTCAGTATAATAGCGTCCATTCATTCTACATAAATGAAAACGCTGGGCGTCAATGTAGGCTAAGACCAACATGTCCATATTTGAAGCAGCCGACATGTTTATGCCTTGTTTGGTGAACCTTATTGTGTCTTCGACACGTCGCTACTTGTTTTCGCGCAAACTTTGTCTTTTCTTATATCTTGATTTGCAAAGAAGCCTGAAAATACTTCAACAGGTCTTAACACTTAAAATAATCCTCAGGTGGTAGGACTTTGACTGGTTTGTTATTGCTTCCGCCTAATTGGTGAATGGACTTCTACAAACTATTTTAACGATTATCGCGTCTACCCTCACATTCCAAATGCCGACTTACCGACAGACTGTCGGAAGTTAAATTGTTTGCCAAGTGTTAATCGTTTTGTTGAGTGAATTTTCCATTTCAACTGTGTTTGTATATTTGAACTTTGGATGGACCCTAATTTTTTGTTTTTATTCCCAGTGGTATAGATTGCTAAAGCTACAGCAGTATATAACTGCTAAAGTTTTCATTGATATCTTAACATTTTGCTACATTTTTGAACACGTTTCTTTGCACATAGACGTCAATGCAAATGCTTTCTTTAACTCGGGTTATTAGGTAAAAATTGGATAGTTACAGCCAAGTGAAATTGGGATGCATACAATTATGCAGTTTTCGATAGTGCAAATTATTTTTTAGCATGACGTAAGTTTGTATAGTGGGAATATGAACCTATGTGTGCAAACTCCTGAGCAAACAACAGCGATCAAGGATGTGTGCCAAACTGCTTATGAAAATTAACCTGTCAGCAGTTGTGGGCGTTACCCAAGTTAATCCAATAGCTTAATGGATTAATCAATTTCTTATCAATAGTTAGAGTGATAAGAATATGACTCAGTTCCATCAACATTCCACCGAATATCAACATATAACCGTGTCGCTGATAACGATTTTTAGTACAATATTGAATTGGGCGTATACAGCATTGCAATCTCTGTAAAGTTACGTGGTAGAGTTTATATGGCTATATGCTTTGCAAATATCAATCGAATGGAAAACCCTTTTATAAATGTGTTAAACATTGCTTTTAATCATTTTTCTGTCATTAAAGTTGTTTAAAATACTGGATTTGGCGATGCCGTGTCTTTTTTGCAATTTTTAACCGCGGAAAATCCTGAAATCGAACAATTACAACCACCTACGCGAAAAACTCAAAACCCTTCTTGCTGGCGTGAAGCGCTTTTTTCATTGCGCCTCTACCTGTTTGCAAGTGAGAACAGAAGTAGAAAACAAGTGAAATCCGCATTTATTACTCATCATTGGCACTTTTCCCATATTATAATAAGAACACTAAGCAAATTATTACCTGTCTCTTTTCTTTAGCTAAGTTTTTATAAAAGTTGTGTTAAAAACCTTAGTTGACTATAACTTATAAGAGTATATTGACCGTAAAGCTCTTCTTAAAAGCCAGTCTGTTACGGTGCAGCGTTTGACAGCAAATCTTAAAACCGATCTGATACAGTCTGTAAAAGAAAAGATCATTAAGTTGCCGTTTCAATTGTTTAACGAGAGTTAACAATATGGCAATTAGTTAACTGATTATCTTTAAACTATCCTGACATATTTGTTGATTTTACCCAACTTTCAGCTTAGCTTGCTTGACGTAAGCAATCAATCAAAGCATTTTCCGCCGATGTTGTGGTGGGGATGAAAAATCACTACCCGTTGTTAAGACCATGCGCGAATGTACGGAGAAGACTGATAAAGCCTAAAATGTTTAAAACGTGCTTGAAAAAATTGATAGTATTAAGTTGTTGGTAACAATTAGCACGTTTGATAAAACCGATAATGAAATATCAAACAATGTCTAAAATCTAAATACAGTAATGTATTTATAATTTTATCCGAATCCACGTTCGATGTTTCACTTAAGAAAAATGTATCATCTTTAACTTTAGCATTACAGTAATGATATGGGCCAAAACATGTTTTACTTTAATATAGTGAACACGTATGCGTCAAAGTTAGCCCTGGATTGTTTGGTCTCACTGAAGCTGTACTGAAGCGGGTTAAAACAAAAGAAAGTTGCCGGGAAAAACGTAATAGATACGTTTGCACTGAGAAGTAAGTTAAAGTTAACAAT
Organism: Clavelina lepadiformis; assembly: GCF_947623445.1. NCBI lineage: Eukaryota > Metazoa > Chordata > Ascidiacea > Aplousobranchia > Clavelinidae > Clavelina > Clavelina lepadiformis. The sequence continues at coordinate 12,913,229 of NC_135247.1, forward strand.
GGCTGATGTACCTTTTTATGTTTGTTAAAATGTTACGAAAATTGTTTAGCCCAAATTCTAATTTAACTTAAATAAAGTTTTAAATTGTAGCCTAATTTCAACCTTTCTTGCGTGTAAACGTATCGCTATTATGAATGAAAGTTAACGTTATAGGTATGGGTTTGGTAAACATTCCCCAAAGAAAACTACTATTTACAAATGCTGTCCACAATACAAGATCAACAAAGAAAGAAATTCCTGTGTCACAAGTATGAATTAAGTAAATGTTTAGAAATAAATCGTATATAAAAACCTTTCTCTTTGCGAAACGTAATAGTTAGTTTAAATGGTTTATATTTTTATAATATCATATTGCTCAGTCTATACATTATATCAAGCATTTATAATACTTTCAATTCACTGACGATGGGCGATAGATTGGTTGAAACCTCCATCTTATTTCGCATGACGTTTAGGATCTTCTATTGGGCATGGTATTGTATCCCATTCCGAAAATTCAAACTGGCTAAGCCAAATGAGCCATGCTGACTCCATTGGGGCACGAGCTGCCGCTGACGATGAAATACTCACTATTTTTATGCCTAGTGATGATGTAGTGCTAGCAGGTAAGATAAGTAGCAAACATTTTTCAAACTCTTTCGTAACACCTACCTACCTGTGTGTTTCTGATAAAGCCAAATAATTTAATGGCTATACTGTACACCAAAAATATTTCAGCATTTATGATTCAAAATGAAACCAGCAGCTTGGAGGAAACACTTCAAGTGCAATCCTTTCTGGAAAATCACGTGATTCCCGGTAGAAAGTTACTGGTTTCTCAAATGCACGATAATGAAATTTTTTCGGTAAAAGAAATCTTTTTTCCAATTGTTAAAGTTTTTTAGAGTTAATTATCACTTAACCTATTGTCCCTGTTTGATAGCCATAATACAGTATAATGTGAACGACTGTGAAGTTGAACAAATTAGTTCATTAAAACGGTCGAAACAGTTTAGGCAGAGATTGTAAATGAATTGTAAGTGAATTTATTTTTGTGTTTTAATAGGCCGTGTCTGGAAATCCAATTCGTGTTAATGTATATCCAGGCGATCTACTAGACACCATAACCGTTAATTGTCGGAGGGTAACTGTCACAGACATAATCAACGACAATTCAGTTGTGCATTTCATAGACAATATTATTGATGAAATCACGGGATCCATTGCTGATTATATTACAGAAAGATTTGATGAATTCTCTACCTTGCTCACTGGTACAATTAAGAAATAGTAGAACAGTTTAATTTATGTACGTCAACAAAGTAATATACTCTTCAACATTTAATAACAACAGTACAGGAATTGTGTTGCTGCTCTTTTATGCAGCAACTGACAGCTTATAATTGCATAAAATAATAATATTTACTGTGTATTTTTACAGTTTTAAGCAATTCTGGACTTCTTGAAAAACTACATTCGTCAAATGGATCGTACACCTTATTTGCCCCTACTAATGAAGCATTTAGAGATATTCCCGTTAACACCGAACCTGGGAAATGTTTGGATGCATTCGCCCGCAATCATATTTCAGAACGTGTGCTGTGCACTGCTGGTGTGGAAAGTACGTTTACCTTCCAAATTAAAAAAAATGGAAAATGACAGCACTTTTTGCTTTAAGCTTTAATGTTTAAATCTGTTTGTTACAGCATTTTTTATGCCGTCTGTTGAAGATTTTAACAACAGGTAGAAAAAGGTGATTTATAATATATATTTTTTGTGCAGGAGGACAAAACTTGAGGACTTTGTTTGGAGATAACATAACTGTTATAGAACGCAACGGGAAACAGTTTATCGGTGACTCGGAAATTAAAGTTCACGACATTATGAGAACTAATGGAGTTATACATGTCATTAATAGAGTTTTGAAACCTACTTCAGGTGAGTAATTGAAATCTATGCATGTAAATGAAATTTGACAAAAACTATACAAGTATATAGTGTGTAGTTAAAACTCTCACTATTATACTGTAAACGTTACGTGATATACTGTATACTGTATAGTATCATCGGTGTTGGACGTCCTTTCTTCCGAAAAATCGTTTTCCTCAACATTGGAGATGTTTCAAGCTGCTGGAATTCAGGACGCTTTAGCCACTGGTGGTAATTTTACCCTCATTGTTCCAACTAATCGAGCATTTAAGGTAAAAACGTCGATTAAAGTCGTTTTGTTCATAATGTACGTGTTTGAACTTACTATATAGGCATCTTTAGCAAATACGTGTATATTTTATCACAAAAAAATCGATAAATAGTGATATTAAAAATATAAGTTACAGATCGTATATTCTCAGTTTTGAATTGATTCCTGACCTATGCAAAATCGTAACTGACTGATGCTTTGTGATTTTAGACTTTCAATTAGTCACCTACTCTACAGATCTTGTTAAATATTTCCTTTTAATTCATCCCAACACACACCTGCCTCACGTCCAGTTCTTAAAATCATTAGCCTACGTGAGGTGTGGTTTCACATAATCCAAGAACCCTTTTTGAGTCAGTTAAATAACATCATCATTAACTTACGTTAAAAAGAAAACAATAAGTTACTAATTTTAATTTTGGAATAACCATATATCGTACTTCTACTCGTTTACAAAGTATTGCACCATCAAGCAAGTGTGTTCACAGTACTACAATTTACAGGAATTGTCGAAATCCGAACTGATGAATTTATTGTTGGATGCAGAAGGTTTAAGAAGCTTGCTCAAGTTTCACGTGATTCCGCAACAGATTTCAATCCGTGACCTTAAAACACGTGACAAGCTTGAAACCTTAAGTCCACCAATGGACATTCATGTAAGCAATTACATGAAAAGAGTACGGTCAAGGCGTAGGCGGTATTTGAGGAAACCAGTGTCAGCTCTTCAGTGTGCGATGGTCGTTGGCCAACCAGAGATGGTACCTTGCAATGGGGCAATTTTAATTGTTGATAAGGTAAGCAAACAAGTTATTCTCGTACATACACAAGTTGTTCTCGTAATACAGCATACATTTTTACTTCAACTCATCTGGTTTTCTGGTGATATGAGAGACCAAACTAATTAATTGTGTTTTTAAACAACTCACCAATATAAAACCTTAACTGAACTATACTCATCAATTTATTGAGATAAAACAACTTATAGAAACTATTTATTGTCGTACTTTGGATGCTTAATAATGACGTAACTTACATCACTTTGTTAGGTTCTTCAACCAGCAAGTGGTACCATTTTATCTGCCTTGATGTACTCGAAAAAAAGCAATTTCTCCACTCTTTTAGCCGCGATTAGACGCACAGGCATTGAGCAGGTATGCCAGCACCCGTTGTAGTTAACCCTTTAATAATGGTGTAAGTGGCCTAAAATTATAATTTATCTTTGGCTGTCAATACAGGAATGCCCGTATAACAACCAAATGATATTGGCTTTCAGCGATTAGTGGATAAGCTTAAGAGGTGCTTTTGAAAACTTCAGACGACTGAGTCATAGTTCTAAATCACCTTGAGTGGCGTTTGTTGATCTTCGATCTTACTTGTGAATAAGCGAAAAAGAATTCATAAATCGCTTTCAAAAAAACTGGGCAACTGGGCTTTTACGTAAACATACAAAAAATGTTTTTAAACAAAGATTTTGGACAGAGATGACGACTTAACGTTTTTTGCACCAAGTGAGGCGGCATTTTCTCGATTTCCCGTCCCGGTGACACAACTGTTATTAAGCAACAAAAAGTTGCTGAGAAGAGTCCTTAGGTTTCATCTTATATCAGGTATGAGTAAACGAGCATTGACCTACAACAGTCAATGCGGTTGAAATATTTTGTAAAGTGACTATAATTACGAGTTTCGGGCTGCACTAATCTGGTAAAATATTGATAAAACTGTGATAACATTATCGAATATCTAAGCAAAAAATCCACATAAATAAAAAATGTACACAATTGTGCAAACCGCAACAAGTGTTGTTTCAAAATACCAAAAAAATTTGCATGCAATCAGTATCAAACAATTCCTTTCTGCACTAAAATGCTTGAAATTTGAATTTTATTTAAAAAATAGTGAACCTTGACTTAACCTAACCTTCCGTTAAATAATCGCAGGCTATCACTGTGGTCATGCCCTTCTTCAACGTTCTTATCGTCACACAACTCTTCTTGGGAGTCAAATGACCAGCTGTCCTAAACGCAAAACGATTTTTTTGGGGAGAAAGCGCAAGAAACTTCGAGCGAAAGTGGTGGAAAGTGATATCCTGGCGAGCAATGGAATAGTTCACGCAATAGACAATCTCTTGCTTCCCCGCAACTTTAACTTAAGATCTCATCTGCAACTATATTATCGGCGTCATCAACAAAATCACCAGCAGCTTCAATTTTAGTTATGACAACGATCCCTATCATGAATTTCAAACTCAATTAAATCGTCGCAACTGTAGGCTGATCAATTGCTTAACTTACAATGAATGTAAACTCCTGAATATTTAACCGATTTTGTACTTTTAATTTGCTTTTTGTGAGTATAATGCTCCATGGACGGATACGTTGCTGCTATGCAGGCAACAGTGTCAAGAATAAATTTGTGTTTTGCAGATGCATCTTTCAGATGCAGATGATCAAATATTTCCACATTTTTTAAAGCAAGTAAGGTAATTTAGTAATTTTATTGTGCTTACATTGCATACTGTACAGTATAGGTGATACAGAATCAATGTAGCAATATTTGGAGGAATGCGACTGACCTGGTTGATCGTTGTATTTGGTTACTGTGATGATCTTGTTCGCTACATTGAGTTGACGGCAATTTAACTATTTTATCTGTCTAATTTACTTCAAAATTCTTGCACATCTGTGTAATGTAAGAAAGAGGAGTAAAAAGTGTTTTTTTCTATAGCAAGCCTTATACAGCATAATTATTTTATCATTTTGGTTGATCATTTTCGCTAAATTATAGCTTTTATAATCTCTTTTCTGTCGCGCATATTGTGCTTTTTTGTTTCATTCGTAAATACACATTAAAAATCATCGCTGTGTACTGTGAAAATCCCATCGTGTAACTTTAATGCTTTGCAGGCATCGCGTGTTATTATACTGTAGCAAACAAATATCTGGTGTATTCTGCTTTCTCAAACGGCTATGAGAACTAACTATCCAACTTACTTTAAATTTCCTAGATCGAGTCGGTTTCCCTCGATTTTTGTGTTTCTAGCTTTAAATGTCTGGTATTTGTTTAGCCATCTATATAGTTAACTGAAAGATGAGTGAAGCAAATTAACGTCGCTTGAAAAATGATGTTTTTGAAACTTTCTCTTTTTTCAGAGTGACATTCTAACGACCTCTCGTAATTAACCTTTTTGATACAGTACCACGTTTTGCACAGCGGTAATATGAGAAAGATTTAAGATATTCTTAAACCAGATTTTGAAGACTTGTATATGTCACCTACGAATTTGAAATATTATAAAGGTATAGAGTTTATACGCAGGTTTAATTTGCATACACAACTTCAAAAGTGTTGTAGTAGATTATTTACCAATGAGTACAACAATTTTTTTCCACGTGCTCATTGCATTGAATTGTTTCTAATTGCTGCCAGTATCATAGCATTAGCAATTAGCATTCGATAGCTCTTCTACAGAAAAAAGTTTTTTTTTTGTGTTTCAAAACGTCGTTAAGTAACAAAGGTAGGCAAACTGCGGCCCGCTATCCATTATCTCATTATCCATGCATTGTTTATGGTATTTGTATTGACATTACTGATATTGCGGCTTGCTGGTGTTAGTAGTTTTCGGCAAGGGACTTTTTCATTGAATTAGTTTTCCCACCCCTGTACTATAACAAACACCATCTATAGTTTGCAAAACGGGATTGAGTAAGAATGGGCTACCTAAGTCATATTTTGTAAATGGACGTGGTGTTTCAGTAATTATTTTGAGCAGTAACAACAATATCAAGCATAATTTCCACCTGAACAAACTAGTTCGCGAAATCGCGAGTACTACTAAGATAGGCTCAGAGGTGAAAACTGTTCTGCCATCATCCATCTTTAACAATTATGTTGTAGTGTTTAATTGAAACAACGTTAACTAATGAGCATACGACAAGTAGAATTTTGTCAGCGACATAAATCTACATGTTTTGTCTTAAAACAGACCAAAATAGTTGACAAAAAGCTCTCAAGTATGAATATAGTTATATGATACGGATGTGCCGAACCTGAGCGCGAACGTCCGGCATCAACATCACTATTTTTAAGAGGTCTCACAAACCCAAGTTTTAAGTTTGATTTTACCGAAACAATTGCTTTTTTGACCAAAATATAAAAAAAGTAATATTTATTCCAATATTTGCTACCGGGATCAGTTTCTTATCTTAAATACTGTGTTCGTCGTAAGTTAAAATTGATGCATGATACGTCAAGCACATGTGCGGTGTCACTGCAAAGTTGCTGTTTTTTATTCATTAAAAACGTAAACACACCTACAAAATAGTTTATGGTTCGCACGAACCCTATTTACGAGATATCCGAGGATATTTAGAGAGTAAAATTTGAACGTAACAAAAGACTTACTGAAAACTGGTTTGAGAGAACATTTAAACAAAGTTTTTGCAAAAAATTTCGATTTTTTTTGTTGTCAAGAAAGAGAAGCTTGCAGATTGTCGACTTCTATTATTGATAACACAAGTCATGATAAAATTACCTTTTGACATACGATAACTGTACATAAGGTTTGTTTAACACCATTGAGTGTGGTGACCGTTTCGCTTATCTTTTACAACCGGTTGATAAAAAAAGATCAGGAAAATATGCGACAATTATGCACCAATGTTAACAGTGCTTTTCTTTATCGGATCAACTGATAAGTTCTTTTGCGCTTCTGTATCGAAAAGCCTATATTTAAGTGTGTTAAAAAACAGTAGGCCTACGTCGCAAGTGCTTAACATGATTAAGTCTCCAAAAAACGTTTAACGGACACTTGACCTTGAGAACGTTTCCCACGACAAAAGAATAACAACGGTGTTGAATGTTAGAAATTAACAGTCTGCCTGTGAGAACTTAACATGTTTCCACCTAGTTTGTATGTTGAAAGTACTTCATTTTCCGCTGAGCTGAGTATAGAATAAAAAAGATTTTTTTTATGAAAACATCGCTCCAAAGTCAAATTAGTTTTAGAATATATAAAAAAAAGTTATTTTACATTTCAAAGTTGAAATGAATCAACTCACTAATACGCTATTTACCATTACAAAAAGCAAACTAAAAATGTATTACCCGTTTTTTTTACTGTACGTTACACAGAAACAACATTGTCATAGGGCCAACGCCACAGGGCGAACCACGATCAACATGTATTATATAACAAACTTCATCAAGATTGCATACCATAAACTTGTAAAAATAACGGAACAAGTTAGTTAAAATGTTAACTTCGATCGTGCCAAACAGGTCACGGATGAAGTCCTCAACAAATGAGCCTTGTTGACGTAAGAGATGAGGCTAAAGGTTGTGCAATCCGCATGCATATAGGACGCAATACTTTCAAACCTTTCCACACTTCATGTGAATTTTTCTTTACACCATTTTGAATTTTAAACGTGTTGACTTTAAGCTTTGTTGAGTTTGCTTGACTTCTATATTTATAAGTGATTTAAATCTTATTATGCTTAGGTAGTACGTATAGCCTAATCAATGGTAACGTCAGTTGAAGCAGGAAACGTATATATACTAAAAGCATATCAGGTTCAACTGCGAATAAGTAACTTAATAAGTAACCATTTAACAGGAAATTTGGTTTACGTTTTGAATAAGTAACTAAATATATAGCCTGGGAACTGGCAACCAGTTTCTGGAGTTTCATTATTTCTTATAATCTGTAATGGGATCTGAAACAAAAGGTACTGCATGGGACAGACATGATCTTAAGATATTGTGGGATCGGTCCTTTGTCATCGTCCATGCTGCCATCCTGAGCAAAGGAAGAGTAGGTGGAAATTGACATTTCCTCTTAGTAATTTTCACGTAAAAATTTATCCCATCTTGTGTCGTATTTGCGTATATAGCATTTATTGAGCAAATATTAATACGTTTTTTTTTCTGATACCAAATTGTTAAACTAGAAAAAAATCACGAGACCAAAAAATAACTGATCTCCAAATTCGTTTAAATCCGATATAAGAGCTGTAGGACCGGTGATACTTCGTATCTTCCGCTGTGAGACACTTGACATTTAAATTTATTGGTGATATAGGTCGCCATGAATGTCGTAGAACTTTTCATTGTCAATTTTTTGAATTAAATGTATATATACTGTAAGTAAGCGCTTTGTCTCTCAGACAATCTGAAAAGGGTCGAACGTTTTGTGCCATAACGTTTCGTGTCTTTTCGCATATAGTTCACAAGTTTTCCACTTTTATAATTTCTTTGTCCTGATGGCTTGATGAGGTGCCGCTGCTACTATTACTGTTCATTGTTAGCAAAAACTGTGATTTTCATGCAAAAAAACAACAACATTAAGAGTTAATTTGCAGCTCAACCTTTTCAAAAAGCATTCCGTTTAGACCCTTGTTGCCGGACTTGTCTGAGTACATTTTCTGATAGACCCATTTTTTACTTGGCTTATAGTTTTGTGAGAGATCTTGCCCGAATTTGGAACTGTTCACTGGAACTACGCAACAAGAGCAAGCGTAGTTAATGCCTTGCTCAACAGTAACAACGCTGCATATGGAACACGAGTTTGCATCATTTTGAGCTAATTGTTCTCACAATTCTTGCTGCATTAGCCGATGTAAAGCTCTACTGTTCTCCCATAATGAATAATTATTCATAATATAATACGCTGCAGCAAAGATTGGCATGACACACGTTTCAAGCAAATTCGCAAAGTGAGTCAGCAAATTGAACCAAATGTCTGTTTTAGCATCTTAACTCTGAACCATCTGTATGTCTTCTTTCAGTAACTCAACACTCAACTCGAATCTATATTAGGCATATTTACTGCAATTATTGCTGGTTGCAAGATTGACAATTCACTGCCAACATCGCCAACATCACATCGAATCAGAATTTTTAGAAAATAGGTCTTCCTCTCAACACTGTTATCGTTTAGAGAGCAATGGCATCTTTTTCCTTACATAACTGACAATGTAGCCTACCTATGAAAGATAATTTCATCTTACAACGAGTAGCAATGTCATCACATCTTAAAAAGTTCATCATTGTTGAATTTGTTGTGCACTTTTGCTGTACAAACTGGGTTTGTCAACAATGCCTGCAATTCTATACATCATCAATGGCCACCAGAAACTGGTTTCTGCAAGGGATGGTGCTTGTCTTACAGTGGGTTATCTTTTCCAATCTGCGGTTGTACAACTTTGAAGTAAGTTGTCCATCATCTTTAGCTTAAACGCAACACCTGCACGTCTGCTTTAACTTGACTTTTCGTATTTTTATCTTACTTTAAGTTTAATGGACGTGCTAGTTGTTATTTTGCTTGTTTTCAACTTTTTCGGCTTTATCACTTTTTCCCGTTCTTTACAGCATGCTAATAACAACTGACTTTACTTTTTCGTCCCCATCGCGCTTTTGACTGGAGACAAAAGATTATGATGATGAAATTTATCTATCTATCTGAACAAATGCTCCTGATCAAGCTCACCTAAGAAAGTGAAAGAATCTGATCATCAAGACTGTTAATGCCAAGTTTGTTTTGGAGCGGTCTGAAACAATTTCGTGACAACTGTATACTACAGAAGTATAGATCTACCGTAGCTTGATTCAATATAAATAGGGATTGTTGCCTATACTACACCTCTTGTAAACCATCATGAGATTTACAGTATACAGCTGATCAATGTAAGAAGTCAACTGTAACTGTCAACAATCAACAATCCCGCTGGACACCTTTCTCATTAACGTCTGGTTACTGCGATTTGGGAGGTTTGTTCATACCGAAAATATATAATATTTCTTGGCTTTAGAAAGCAAATATTTTGAAACATAGGCTATATATTTTTAAGTTGCAAAAACTACACCACAGTGATTTTGAAAATGATTAAAGATGTTCACCATATTACGAGTTATAAATATAATTTGAGGAACATTTCTTTATAAATAGACAAATGCGCACAATACTTTAAACAAATAAACGTCTATATGGGTGTAGTGTAGTATTAGCTGTATGTGTATACATAACCAAGCTAACTGCATACAGACGTATAATGGGACTGAAACGCTTCACATTCAACACAGTCGTAAATAATGCCAATAAATTAACAACAAAATGAGAAACAATCATTTTTCGTTAAGCAACAGTATTTTCCTTGCTTGTATTTGTTACATCGTTAAACGAGAGGTATATTGCTTCACGTGATTGGGTTGCTTTGGGTGAATTTGTAGGTGTGGTTGCAGGTAAGCCGTTTCCTATTGCTGAAATTGTTGAGGAAAGACGTGAAGGAATTGATCGGAAAGCTGAAACTACAAAAATTGGATGTGTGAAATTTTCGGAATACCACATAATATGAGTTTGGTTGCAGCAATTTTTGCCAGCAAGCAAAAAACAACGTATCTATATACTAACAACCTTTGATTCCTTCATGGCATTATATGCACCAAAACAATGTATACATGAACCCAAATAACTATATGCATTATCCTAGTCTATACCTATACGTGATCGCACATTGTCAGCTATTTGACCTCTTCCGAATACCTCTGCGGAGTCTTGTGATGGTCGCCGAATACCGCGTAGCACATCTTTATCATTGCATTGAACTTAAAATAAAAACAAGACTACATAGCTCAAAATAATTACTCATATACAATACACAGCGCACAGAATAAAAAATTACCAGAGACAAACTTTTCTAGCAGGTTCATTGAGTACTAAAAAATCGGAAATAGTTGCGATGATTTTGAGGTAAGAAAACAGATAACAGCAGATTTAAATATACCTGGACTGACATAGGTTGAATCGTTCTGCCTTACCAGCGTCGCACCGTCAGTACATGGAGTACTGGACTCCACTGGCTTCATGTCATATGAAGTGACAGTTTTTGAAGTCTCTTTACAAAATACTCATCATAAAAAATCACCATAAAAATTTGACATATTCCAAATAAAAGTTAATCTTTTAAAAGTGAAAATTCATTAACAAGGAATCTGTAAATTAAGAACCACCATTTACATACTTTGTTGTTTAGGGTTGTGATCGTTTGCCATGCCAGCAAACTCCTCAGATACCTTGCTAGGTTCTGTAGAATGACCATTTACTGCACGGCATTTTTTCATTTGGCGAATGTGTGCGTACGTCATACTCTTCCCTGATAAAGGTGTGCTGCTCTGGACTCCATCATTGTCCGTGACATGGATAGAGGGAATCACCACAGGACAACTGTTTTTTGCATGAAGAGCTTCCAGAGAAGGTCGAACGTTGTTGTTAACACGCCCCTGTTGACCCTTCGTCATATACATATAGCTGCAGTCATACACTGAATATACTTTAAAAATATTCTGCCAGCCAACAAACTTTTAACATCCTTAGTTGTTTAAAATGTTTATTAGTTGGTACCTTTCGGCTTGTTTCACGAAGAATTTTCCCTGGTCTGCCGATCGTTATCATATCAGCGTTCTTGGAATATACACGAACTCTTCTTTTTTTAAGTTTCCACCGAGCAACCACGGCAACATTTGCCAATACCAATGTAACAAGTAGAGTTATTAAAACCGCGTTTGTTATTTTATATGTCGAACAGTTATCAGTGTTTTCTGCGTTGATGGAATTAGCCATTCTCTTTAATTTTTAGAACATCAATCTCAACGAACCGTTTCTATTTCAGCTAAAATCGTTATGCTAACTAGCACGGGATACTACGGAACTGTTCGATACCACAAACAGCGCATTAACCAACGTGCCGCGCAGATACAACAAAAACGTGTCGCCCCTAAAGCTAAAAGCGCTTTGAAAATTCTGATCAATTAAGATCTGTATTTGCTACCCCAAAAAGTTTTTTGGTTTAAGAGTAACTTTGTAGTATCACAATTGCCACTAACGTAGTAAAATGCCCTAAAACGAAATACTTTGTGGACGTGTATAGGTATACCTACACTGAAATAATCTCACTATATAGGAGACAGCGCGGCGCAATATATATACTGTAATTTGTCCACATAGTTCAAACATATTGAAGACTAATTTTGCTAATTGTGTAACTTAAAACGATTTTAAAGAAATTGCCGAAATTATGCAGTTAGGATCCATACTTTAGATAGATTGTATATTTTTCCAGCTTCGGGATTAACCATGTCCAGCCGGAGAGCGGCATACAACTCTGCACATTGCCTTGTCGTAGCAACGGGGAAGTAGTTTTACAAAAACTTTGTATGGCATCTGTTGTAGGGTGAGCTGTTATCGCATCTATCTTGCACTAAGTGACCAGTGCAAGATAGCGACTTAAGATAAGATACCAGTGCTAACGCGTTTTACCTGAATTAAATTTCCATAGGTAGGTAGTTAGTAGCAGGCAACGGATATTTTCAGCATAGGAATGCGGAACGCCACAGAAGTCAGTAGGCTACAGCATGTTCTGGTCAAGCATTCTTGCTTTTACAGCAATTACCGGTATAGGACTGAAGCTAGCGCCAACAGCCAAAATTGAGCTCGGTGAGCTGTAGCTTAATTAGCATCTACATTCACTAGTACAAGTACACCAAAGGTAAGCTATAGCTCATGCTTACTCGCCAAATGTTCCTGCTATATACTTAACCCTTAAACAGTAATTGAGGGCCTGGGAGGCCCGGTGAGAAAGAAAATTCTTTTATTTTTTTTATTTTTTGGTTTTAAGAGCTGTTGCTCCAGAAATGCCTTAAATAGTGTCGTTTGCAAAACTTAAAACCGAAGTGTAAGGATTAATGAGTCCAAAAAAAATTTTGTTGGCTAAAAACAAAAGTACACCTCAAATTGCAATTTAGGGCCTCGGAGGCCCGGTTCTAGTTTAAAGTAAACTTTAGAATTATAATCAATGTAAGTTACAATGCATTTGTACAGTGAATCTCAATAAGATGAGTTCTTTTTTAGGTGCACAACAAAAATATGTCATAACAACTAAAATATATCATATGTGTGCATAGTTAGGTGAAGTACTGCTAACCGGGTTTGCGAGATGCTTGGAGTGTCTGTGGTTAGAGTTGTGTTTGTCAAACACTCATTCATTCACATTCCTGTTGCTACATCCATGCATTATATAGGCAACTTTGGCCTAAAATCATTTTCTCAAAACGAATACAGCCGATGTAATGAATCGAGAAACTATTGACTTACTTTTTCATATTATTTTAGTATTGGGCCTGAGAGGCCCGTAATCGCTGTTTGTGTTACAGAACAGTAATTACAGTTTAAGGGTTAAGTTTGTTTTAATTATACGTATTACTTATCGGCCACAAGAAACATTCTATTGATACTTGGTCCAAGAACCTGGAGTCATGCCGATTGTCATTTTATTGTGACGTAATAAGAGCCGCCATCTTCGTCATATTTAAACATTGAATTTGCGATTTTTGCCATATTTTTATGGCAATAACTGCTTAACGACAACATATTAGTAGAGATCTAATTTTCAGTATATTAACTGACAACTACTCTTTGATTGAGGACTAACTTGTTTTTGGACTTGTCCCTCACATTGACCGTATCAACGATCATCCTGAAAGATCTATTCATTTACAGCCAGTAACAACTTTTGTTGTCAATGCAGCTGATACAATAAAGTTGTTTGTGTGTATTACATTTTTGAATAATTCAACGGCTTCTAGCTTTTTTACAAAGAAAACAAAACCGTTTGTCAAGGTTTGCAAAACTTTCCTTCTTTTTGCTTAACTACTGTATTTAAAAATGATTCACCAGCATCAATGTCCATCTATGACAATATACAAACCATTTGTCTTTAGTAAAAAGTATATGTGATAGTTTTGGACAAGCTGATGACAGGTATAAATAATCGCATGATTGAAATCAGTGGTGAACGAACTTTCATTGGCTGTCTCGAGATAATATAGCGAGGTACGATTTAATACTTCCTTATATCACATGGCGACTAAAAGCCAAAATACCACCAATATAGCGTCCTGTTAAAATACAGATTGCCTATGGTTTCTAAATTCTAAGGTACAAAAACAATTCAGGGGCGTAGCCTGAAAATATATTTAAAGGGAGCAAGATTTTTTTGGTGTCACTAATGACGTCATTATCTTGCTGAGTCACGTGGGAGGTTATGCAAACCATCGCGCGTAAAGAACTCAATTTCTTTGCAAGGAAACTTCAACAAATATTTTGTAACAATCGATGATAATTCTTAACATTAAAAGGTTGGCAATACAAGGTAATTGATGCAAATATCAACACCATACACCAGCGTTTATCAAACATTTTCAGCCACGGAACACTATAAGCTTGTTATATCGCTTCACGGAACACCGCAAGAAACAAAGGCTTATTTAGAGGGTGGTTGGAGTAGGGGTTCTACCCAAAAACATTTTGGATACAGCCTTGCTAAGAAATATAGACTTAAATTTTGCACATATATTTCAAATAACTAACGTTACTAAAAACAATTATGTAAAAACAGAACACGAAAAATGAAATAAAAAGGTAACATTTACAAAAAAATTTAAACTACAGTGGTTACCACTTAATTATAGGCCCCACCCGCTTATAAATTCCAACATGACGTGGTCCCGATTTACTCTAATTGCTCCTGTAGTATAAAATATTCCACTTTATAAGCCAGAAGCCACGTTTTATAAGCGCGTTTTCGAAAAACGATCAAATAAAATTGAGCACAAAGACATGGGTGACAAAGGTTTTTAGCACAGTGTAATTCAAGTCAAATCAACTCAAGCCAAGGTTTTCGTTTTTTTTACACCATTTTTACATTTTTGTAAATATCTGATTTCAGCTGTTGCGTCACAAGCTCAGTTTTGTACAGGTTGATGATTTTATCATAATTTTGTGCAGTAAAACAAAGAAATGTATTTCAGAAAATGTTGCTGATTAAAGAAAACAAGCTTTCCTGTTATTTATTTTTATTTATTATCCTTTTCTTCCTTCATCATTACTGAATGGCACAGTAGGCCTATAGGCTTATCATTAGTTCTTTTTACGCTCCCAGTTATTAACCAGCGATCCATTTGCAGTAAGTAATTTTATGCTTACGTTAAGATGAACACGTTGCAGTTAAAACTCTGCACCATCTTGACAACCTGCCAACTAGCAATAACCCTTTACATTTAATCTGTCCAACTTAACGATAACTAACAAGCGAAAATACCTTCTAATGCAGAGGGGTGCAATGCACGGTCCGCGCCCCGCTGTACCCATATATGGGGGCTACCCACCGGCTACCGTCTACCGACTTTCAGTATAAATAAGCCTACCATTTTCAAAAGCTGCAGTTGTTAGATCGCAGGGTGTTGTTGTTTGTAACGTAAGTAATTATTGGCATTTTTGACTTTGCATTACATCACACTGTAATTAGATTAATATAAGTGTGAGGACTCGTCGTTCATCATCATTCTTCATCATTAGGTCCTTGTGTACTCATTTTGGACACGTAGGGCAGTAAAAGATTTCCATGCAGTTCGATCCAATGCGACATCTTTCGCATATCTGTAAGTGGTGTTGAGCTCCCGTAGATCGTTACGGAATTTGGCCTGCCAGGTCTTCTTTGGTCTTTCTCGTTTGTGTTTCCCACCTGATGGATCCCAGTCTAATGCAATTTTCGAGTGCCGGTAGTCTGGCATTCAGATCACATTTCCCACAAAGCGCATTCTGCGTTCGGTTATTATGCTATTCAGGGTCAGTAAGCAAGTTTTGCGTAAAGTTTCATCGTTTGTGATGTGCTCTCGGTGGCTGACAACAAGGATCCTTTGTTGGCAACGCTGATAGAATACGTTTAGTCGTTTGGTTATTCTTGCAGTTATTATCCACGTTTCTCTGGCATATGTCAAAATTGATAGAATTAATGAGCTGTATAATTGCAGTTTGAGTTTTGGTTTTATAGCAGTAATCCAAATATAATTCATTTTCTGAAAAACTGATGAAGCTTTCCAATCTGGCAACTAACATCCGGTTCTGTGGACCCATTATTTGATATTATGATACCAAGGTATGAAAGTGGTTAACCTCTTCTGCAGATTGTTGATTGATCGATATCTCTCTATCTTGTTGTTTGCCGATTTGCATAATTTTTGTTCTGCTTCCATTTATTCTTAAAGAAACTTTGGAAACAGTAACTCAATTTAATTGTTAGTAAACATATAGTAACTGTTATAATAGACTGCAGAAATAATTTATTTCGCGGAACACTTTGAACAAGCTCGCTGAGCACAGTTTGAGAAACGCTGTCATACAGTATAATGGTTTATTATGACAATCTGCTGGAACGCTATTGACAAATTCAACAAAACGTCGTTGCGAACACGCTCAGTCATATAGTTGTTCAGTTGTGGCATTTTCTTTAAAACGTTAATTAAAATACAATTGCCTCCAAAATAACAAATAATGTTAAAATGGATTTAACTGAAATTTCTGCCAATCATTATGACGTACATTTCTTAATGATGTAAAATAAAAATGTTGTATTCTTAGTGATACAGAAGACTGTAAAACGTGGTATCGCCAACATGTGAAAGTGAAAACTTAACTTGAACCCACTCAACTCAGACACGTTGACCATTTGCTTGCGCAATGGGAAAATGCCAACAGAAAACGCTAATTACTACCAGAGAGGCGTGTACACGTTATTAGAAAACACAAGTGCCTGAGGAAGCAAACACATTACGGTTCTATAAGACAAATCGTATCAGAAAACAACAAACAACGACTAAAAAGTAGACGAACATTGGAAATGTATGACAAAGGAAGATGTGTGGGATTCGTACATACGGTGAAGCATATGTCGGATCACAACACACATCAAAAATGTCAGAATGTCAGATCAATTATGGTGCAACATTGGTTCTGTAAACAGCCTGAGAAGCAGGCGTTACGATTTCAACATATTCAACGGTTAAATATAATATTTTAAGGGATCTTTTGTACTTTTGAACTCGGACTTGAACGCCTGAAGAACGAGTTATGACGAAAAACGAAAGAAATTATGACGTAATAATGTCTCAATTCTCGCTCCCGGTATATGGGAGTACAATAGTAAAGGAGGCTGTTTATTTTTTTAAAGGTTTGTTATTAGCTAAATTTTAAAAACAAGAATTATCAAACCAAACCCTTCCAAAACACCTTGCCTTTGACAAAAATTTTGAGGGTTAAAGGCGCCTCTCCCACACCTGGCTATGTACCTGAAACTATTTGCTTTTAATAAGCTTTTTAGTAAGCCACAATATTTAACGAAAAGCAGTAACATTACTCATAAATATACAACTTTCTGATTTACTTCATATAAAATCTGCGATTTGCCCAAGCGTGCGACGTTTGCGAGTAGATATCAGATGTGAAATCTTTTGATGATCAGATGATTTATACGTTTATCTTGGCGCGTGCTGTCCCTGCTCCGACGCTATCATAGATCTCTAACATCTCATTCAAATTTAGGACTGAATACGAACCTTTGCTGTTTACCATAACATTGATTTGCACACGTGTCCCCCACATTTTTATCACAGTCTTTATATGTGCTCTATAATTTATCTGCTGTATATAAGCATTCAAATTTATTTCAGTCCCAGCATTTAAATTCATATTTGGTTATTGCACGACAGATCTTAAATGTAAATTAACTGACTACCCACTGTGGAATCAGCCATCTTACACTTTAGAGCTATGTTCAGCCCGGTTCACTTTTATATTTATTTTAAAAATACGTAGACTAAGCCAGCAGTGATTCTCAATCTCGCTTCTGAAATAATGTTCAGGTGACTTTCATAAATGATAAGCAAATCTAATTATTAGATGAATTGGTCAAAATGGAAACAGCATCGATATCAGTTGTCACACAATATACGATTGTGTTGGACAGAAGAAATTTACAGTAGGCCTTACTTGTCCTTTGCCATTTATCGATGACATTTATCATGATATGTAACAATAATGCTGTTGAATATCAACACTAATCTATCAGAACTATGTTTTTGTAGAAATATATGTTTCGCCCTAAACGGTATCGTTAGTTTCCACAACAGATAAGCTAGCAGTAAAATTAACTTAAAATAATATGATCAATTTATACAAATATATAGTCTCCAGCAATTTAAAGAAATGTCATTAGCCAAATAATGTCAAAATATATTAAATAAAATAAGATAGTTTTCTGTGTAAATTGCTGATGTTATTTTGAATTAATTTCACTGCTACCTTTGTAGCGCAGTCCTATAGTTGATGAACTCGCCCGAATTATTCAGTTGGTGTTGCAAAAAAACAAAGTATTTACGCGATACACATGGGCTTATTTTTTGAAAGAAAAACAGGAAAATTTTTTTAAATTATAAGTAATCTGGTTTGGACCAGTATGCCTATACTTTTAAATTCATGTGTCTAGACTCTAGAGGTATTTAGGTCACCAAAAATATAAATTGCCCATAACTCTTTGGGTGCTATTAGCAAGTGGCAAACGAGCGCAATCGCTACATTGTTCTGAAATTCTATATGAAAATAATTTGTTTGGCCAAAGTCCGCGGTCCAAAGTATTCTCAACAACTGTTTGCTCCTTTTTAAATTAAAACGTAGTTATTGGCATTACTGGGCTTACATAACAAGAAAACCTCTAACTGGACTCCTTCTGCTGGTCGTGGACATATAGCTGATCAAATATAAATTTTAGTCAAAGATGCTGTGGCGTGAACGTCATATCGCAACATCGCATATAGCCATTTGGCTGTACAGCATCGATAAGGCTTTGAAATGCTGTATATAAATGTAGAATGATAAGTATATACGTCAATCATCCGTTAATGTGTTCTTAAGGGATTTACTGTAAAGCTGACGCAATAAAATAACAGCAACTCTATAGGCCTGTCTCTATTGCCTCGGAGTCGTAATTAGATTATAACATACGATCTGGACACATCCAAGGTTGGTAAACATATAAGCATCCTACAGTTCTTTGCGTCGCATTATAAAATTTCAATTCTGCAAAGCCATGTAACGTACTCAGCTTCCCAAACAAAAAGTTAACGGCCTTAAGCTGAAAGCGGATGTTTGTTTTCGGGTTAATATTTACTGGTTTTAAGTGGTAGCATACAAAGTGTATAACTGCAGTACAAAAAGCAAAGTGTTGCAAACAGAAAATATTTCTTGAGACATAATTAATATGAAAATTGTAATGCTTATGACGTTGTGCTAATGAATCAAACATTCCTTAAGGTGTTTTTAGTATAGGCTGATTTGGATTTTGGTAATCAGAATGAAAAAGGTTGTTGGAGCTTTAACTGCAATTACAATTGTCCTTCTTGTGATTGCAACGCTCTTTGCAGTGGGTAAGAGAACCTTAATGTTATTTGCTATTAGATGGGACTTTCTCTTGTTAAACAACTGTGTCTAACAGCTATTAGCTTGCACTTATATAGCAACAAGCAAAGAATATAGAGTAGCTTATGTTTGTAAAGTTTTTAGTTCACAGAACTTTTGTTTCCTCACTCTTTACCAGTCAGGCTTTTACGATTCTCATAGATAAAAATTCTACTGCTGGACGAGCAAAACGGTCAAGCACACAAAAGTTTGCAAAGGTGGAAGAAGACAATATCCCGAATTTCAGCTTCAAGGATATTTGGAGTTCAAAGTTCAGTTATAAATCAGTGAGCCCACAATGGATTTCAGGTATACATTTACTTTATTGTAAGTGCTTTGTTTTATGATGCAGGCCTTTTGATCGGATCGCCATATATATACGCACGTATAAAGCCGATTAATGCAGTACCTTGTGGTTAACTTGTTAATTATAGAAAAACTTTATGATAACCAAAGGGCTTCTTAAAAGTAACGTTTGCTTTATATGATAACGTTTATATAAATTATATTATAACGTTTCGTACCTAGCTTGGTACGCTACAAAATAGTAGAAAACATATAGTAGTTTAAGTATAAAAAGAAAAATAGGCTGTACTTGTCCAAAAATGATGGAAATATATAAAATATACCAACTTTACTCATTGAACAGGTACCCAATATATATACATGGACTCAGAGAGAAACGTAAAAATAAGAGATGTCACAACACTTAATGATACCAAAATTCTTCCTGGTGATGAGTATGTAAGTAGGATTTCTTATTAAATTTATCGATGTTTCAATTTTATGGATTAATCTTGATTGTGTTTAAAAGAAAACGATAAAAAGTTGGTATCTTAGATTAAATATGCAAAAATAGTGTTTTCTGAAACCAGTGCTAGCATTTTTTGTTACATAATCTTGATTTCAGATAAACAACGGTGCCTCTTCTTACAAAGTGTCATCTACTCAGGAATATATCTTGCTGTTAACTAAATATGTCAAGGTATCCAGTTGCCAATTAAATAGTCTGCAGTACATTATAATACAATTGATATATGTAGAGATATATGAGTCGTGTTAGAAGAACCTTTATTGGTATATAGAATAACATACTTACACGCTGAGAAATAAAACTACACATCATGCCAAAAAGAATACACTACTACCTACACTTACTACGTTGTAGGCTATTTGACGACACCTAAAATGTGATTTCTGTGACTGTATAGTTGATTTAAAAGCTTTTTAGGTCTTTTTTGTCGAAATCAATGCACTATAATAAGAATAACTATGTCATGCAAAGTGGGCTGATAAATATATGGTTTAGTAGTTTATAAGACATTGCAGTGAAGTAAAATGTTTCTTTTTAGGGCTGGAGGCATTCATACAACGGGACTTATTTGGTTTATGACGTGACTGCAAAGTAAGTAGCGTATAAATTCGGAATTTGTTAACTCTTTTGGTCCACTCTGCTTTTCTCTTACTTTTTTATGCAGGCTAATACGCGATGATATCAGCCTTCCTGAGAATATTCAGTATATAACATGGTCTCCAGTTGGAAATGCTCTGGTAGTGTAATTGAAATTATAGCATACATGTCTTACTCTAAAAATTAACTTTTATTTAAACAAGCTTTATTGCTTTCATTATGCTCGGTTTTCACGTTTGTGTTGTTCTGTATAATCTCTATTTTGTTAATCATCGTTTTCAATATTCACTTGTTATAATTTTTTACTGTTAAATCAGACTTTTTACGTTTCGGTCAAGTTTTAATTACTCACTTAACAAAGAAACCATCGAAAATCTTAGTTTTATTACACGTCAGGCTTACGTACAAGGTTTCGATATTTACTACAAAGCAAATCCAATGGCAGCTGAGGAAAGAGTTACTACAACTGGTCGAGCTAACTTTGTTTACAACGGGATTCCAGATTGGGTCTACGAAGGTATATTACCGTCCGTATATTTCTGATTTGTAAAAATGACAAACCGTTTCATACTAAAAGTGTTGATAAGATTGAATTTACGGAATTAATGATAATGAACTCTTTACACAGAGGAAATGATTTCCAGCAATAACGTCTTATATTTTTCACCGGGTGGGACCAAATTGGCATTTGCCCAGTTTAACGATACTCTTTGCGACCACATTGAGTTCATACGTTACGATGATAGCCAATATCCCAACCTAATCGATGTTTCCTATCCAAAGGTTAATACATCCCGTTGCATAAGCTAACCTTAACTTATAACAATGTATGCCGAAAGAATCGTAAAATCATTGTTTGCATTGTTAGGCTGGTACCACGCAACCTACTAGCAAAGCTTTCGTTTATGACATTGGTACTAACATCACTGAAGAAATACTTCCTCCAAAACAACTATCAGACAAGTGAATATGTACTGTAGATCTTTGTCTATATGATAATACCAAACATACTTATACTCATGTATGAGATAAAGTTTAATTCCTGCGTAAAAGACATCAATAGTAAGTTTATAAATATTTACAAATGATCTTTATACAAAAGAATTTCTTATGCTAACATTTGTTATTTCAAATCATTATCAATTTGTTACATCTAGCGGGGATTATCTCTTTAACCGGGTAACTTGGGCAAATGACACTCGTGCTGCTGTGTTATGGTGCGACAGACTTCAGACTTGGAGTATAACGTCTATGTGCGATGAAGATGGCACTAAACGGATTTGCTTTGAGGCAAGTGACAAAAGTTTGCATATTCCTTTAACATATGTTTTATTTTCCTGCTTCATTGGTAGACTAAGCATATTTTTCGTTGCTTACTGCCAATCACGAAATATAATATAAGATAACTGTATATAATGAGTTACTGTATACTGTACACCAAAACCTAATTATTGTCGTTTTATAACCCTTGCTAACGCGAAAAGTATAGCTAAAAACATAGTATTTTATCTAAGTTATCTTTGGGCAGGATAAATTAGGCAAAACTAGGATTGTTGCCAATAAATTTGCCCATAATAATAAACCATTCCACTGGGGTATATGTTTTGTACTTTTCTATATGTTTTGTTCAGGTAATCGATGCCGCCAGTGTTTCTATTGAAAAACTAGGCTTACAGTTCTTCGTTTTGTTATCACCGAGTAATGTTTACTGTTCAGTTTGGACAGTTTTAGACAATAATACATAAAAAATGTACATTAAAAAACAAAAAGCTAACAAAGAATAACTTTAAGCGTGACTACAATCTACGAAAAAGTTGTGTAGGCCTACTGAAAGGATTTTTTGTTCATAATTTGATTTCCACAAGCAATCAATCATTTTATTTTTTGTCAAAAGCGCGGTGGGAACGAAAAGATCAAGCCAGTTGTTATTAGCATGCGCCAAGGAATGGAATTAAGCGATAAAGCCGAGAAGACTACCATGTTCAAAAAAAATAATGTAATAAATGCTGGCCGTGCTAACAACTAGCACGACCTGCCACTAAACCCAATGTCGCCCAATGTGGTGTTGAAGAAAATCCAGTGATATACCATAGTATAGGCTCCCTACACCGAAATAATGCCAACATACAGAAGGTAACACGTTAAGAATAGGAACCTGTCAGTAACTCCACATTTTTTGTATAATGATTAGAGTTGGAGCAATAATACTGAGAACAAAAGCTCCGAAATTTGAATTGGCCTATTCTGGTGTTCACCATGAACTTGTACAACATGCTTGGTCATTTGAAACGAGTTTTAAGTATTTGTTGCGGATATCGTTTCATGTGTTGCGAGAAAGATTTCTAAGCACAACAGTCTAAAACTTCAAACGTTTACTGCGAACATGGGTCCTTTAATGTGAGTTCAGCCTATAGTAAAATCTTACATATATTGTTAAACAACATTTTTTGCACTAGGACTAGAGTGTAGCCTAAGGATATCTTAAAAACGCCCGCTTACGTTAAGTAGTTTATTAAATCGAATAGGATTAGTTATTTAAACAGGATTAATTATGTTAATATGGGTCAATAATTGCATATGTTAAATATCATAATTTATATTGGAACTTAGTGCAGTATGAAGCAAAATAGTTCTATCTCAGTTTGCGGTTTACGTGATGTATATAAAGGGAGGAGAAATTAAACGCTATTTTAGTCTTACAAAGCTGCTTAATTAAAATAGCTGTCTCAGTACGAACACAAGACACCAAACGGATGGTTGTATCAAAGACGACCTTATTGGATACCAGTTTTTGCAAAGAACGAAAATGTATTTTTTAAAGTTTTACCAAACAATGGTTGGCAACACCTGGCACGAGTAGATGATGTAAGTATAGCTTATTTAACCTATTATAATAAAATTTGCTATGAACCAAGATGCAACAAGAAAGCTAATTTAAGTTTATTTGCTGCAATTGACAAATACGACTGGCACACTTATATTTTAGGATGGCACACAATTTCTCACACAAGGAAACTATACCGTGACTTCGGTAAGCGCTTCTTATCCGGCTGTCGATTTTTATCATGTATTAAGTGATTACGTGTAAGTATAAGAATTTGGTTTTATGTATATAAGTAATGGTGAAACATGTAACTGTATAATGAAAGTTTTGATTTCAAAGTGCTGGTTATATAGAGACAAATTTATAAGATAACATACATCACCTTGCGGAGATTTAGGTATTTTTTGGCGACAATTGAGGGGCCTGGGAAGAGACAAGTATATCGGACCAAAGGTCACCGATCAACGGCCGATGTTGATCCGGATTGTATAACGTGCAAGCTTATTACAGCTTATCCAGGCAGATGCAACTATGTGACTGCCTCGTTTAGCATAGACGGAAGCTACACGATTGTACGTTGCCGAGGTAAATGTCTTTGTTGCAGTTGAGAAATACGTTGCAAAAAAGTTTTTGCTTTTATATGCTTGCGGCTTTTCTTTAGGCGAAGGTGCACCCTTATATATACAATACAAGCTGGATCACAGTGCATTAAATCAGAATGATGTTTTAATTGGTATGGTAGTCCTTGAAAACAATACTGGTCTGGTTGAGGCAGTCAGCACAACTTTAATGTCTGATTTGCGACATGGTACCATACCTAGTACTACTGGATACGGTGAGTCACATTTGTTTTATTTTATGTAGCCTAACGCTATATGGTTTTGACATCAAAATACAGTAGTTTGTGGTTCTTAAATGCGAGGTATTTATGTTAGACGATACACGCTATCCATTTTGCCAACTAGCTTTTCAATTTTCCATGTCATAATTGGTGCCATGGCAAATACCCCAGAAATATGTTGGCCTGATATCATTTGTATACCCATAGAAAAATTTAGGATTTTTACCCAAGATTATGCTTGTGTCTTATACCAGCCTTTATATATGCTATGTTGAAAATAACTAATTTACTGTATACGGACAAACTATACGCCCACCTTTCTCGCAAGTTTGACAGCAAAGGAAAAGTAAATACAAAACTTATGTGCAGAATTTTATTACAAACAGTGGAATCCACCAGACTTTGACGAAACGAAAAAATATCCCCTGCTCATTGATGTGTGAGTGTTAAGTGGATGTTAATTTCTTATTTACTAGTTATGATAGCCAAAATTTAAAGTAAAATATTTAAACGGAAAATAACTTTTTCAAACAATAATGAAGTTATGCTGGACCTGGATATCAAAACGTGAACTCGTTGTGGACTAGAAGCTGGGCTCCTGCGTACGTTCCAGTTGGTCTCGGCGCAATTGTAGTTAGAATAGATGGACGGGGATCGAATTTTTACGGTGGGTTATAAAACTCTTAGATCAGCCTGTAAACATGTCGTCATTATTAAAACATCGACATTTGAATTCGTAAACTATTGTTCTCCTTTTTGTATGTATCGTAGGTGACAATTTCATGCATGAAGTGTATAGAGCTTTGGGTCAAAAGGAAGTAGAAGATCAAATAGAAGCCGCCAGGTACAAGTGCACAAGAGTCGTTTTAGTACCTATATAACTGTTGTATAGTGCATATGTTGTAGTTAAGTTCTTTTAACGATAACAGACAAACCTTTTATTGGTTAACTGTTGTACTCCTGTTGTTTACTTATTAGACTCTAATAAACATTTAGAGACGCATTAGAACGTTAGGAAACGTGAATTAAACATCATGCACCATATAGGCCTACTTTGTTAAAATCATATAGATTAATTATATAATTCTTATATAATTCTATAATTATAAGATTTGTTATTTTAAACAAGTAGGCTTATGTGATTTCAGATACTTTGGAAAACTTCCGTACGTTGATGAAAATCGAATAGCTATTTGGGGCTGGGTGAGTTGGTTTTAAGTAACGTATCTGTATGCTGTTCAGAAGCCATGATTTCTTGCAAGATTATTTTTAGTCTTATGGCGGATTTACCACATCTCATGCTATTGGTTTGGATACAGACATTCTGAAGTGCGGGATGGCCGTAGCCCCCTTAGTGGACTGGCGATATTATGGTGATACGGATTTGGCAAAACGTTACTAATACGCACCATGCTATAATAAAAAATTATTTAAAAACTTTTAAAGCAAAGTTATACTTTTTGACAAGTGAAGTGACCATTCATGATTTATACCCAGATACAATTTATGCTGAGAGGTATATGGGGTTACCAGCCGACAACCATGACGGATATGAAAACGCCTCTGTAGTTAACAAAGCCGCCAATTTTCCACAGTCTAGTTTCTATCTTATTCATGGCATGGCAGATGGTAAGTCAAATCAGTTTATCTACTGTAAGCTATATATACATACATACTATGGTTGGCACCCGGCATAATGACATCAAAGACAAGGCACTACAGGAGAATACAGAACTTTATACATACAGATTCTGAAATTGTTAAATATAGCTTCCAAAGTCAGTCTTAAGTGAGCCAAACTGTAAGTCTTATCAAATAAAAATGAAGTGCAGTAGTTTCACGCACTTGCAGTCACATCACAAGTATCAATCTTCAATTTATTTAGAATCCTCGATTATCAAATTCCATCAGATTATAGACATAGATG
Organism: Clavelina lepadiformis; assembly: GCF_947623445.1. Taxonomy (NCBI): domain Eukaryota; kingdom Metazoa; phylum Chordata; class Ascidiacea; order Aplousobranchia; family Clavelinidae; genus Clavelina; species Clavelina lepadiformis. The sequence continues at coordinate 12,939,752 of NC_135247.1, forward strand.
GTATAGATAACTGTAAAATAAAACAACTTATTATTATTTTTAGACAACGTCCATTTTCAAAATGCTGCTCAGTTGGAAAAAGAACTTGTAAAGGAAGATATTACTTTCAATGACTTTGTAAGTGTTAAGACGACTGCCTATAAAATTTGACAGGCTTTAAGAAAACTTGAGTTCGGCAACATATAAAACTAAAACGTTCTCAAACTTTGTTTATTTATCAGCACTATAACGAAATATCTTTTTCAATTACACATGGCGTTCGTAGTCCAAAGATGTAGTGATTGAAGCTAACACTATAACTCTAACTATTTCAGTTCTATGCCGATCAAGATCATTCCATTAACAGAGGGAATGCTTACTATCATGTTTACCAAATATTAACCAAACAATTATGTGAATGCTTTGGAATCCCCGTTCCTAAAGATGTCTGGCAGTTGCTGTCTTAATTATGCAAAGCCATAAAATAGGAAACACTATTGTTGGTTAAGCACAAAATGTTTTTAAATGCTTCAATTTGATGTGACCTAATGTTTAACAATAATTTGACATAATACCGCATTTTTTGCAAAAAAGTAATAAATTGCAACTTACTTATTATTGCTCATAATTTGCTATATAAAAATTCCTGACTTCCATTCAAAAATCCGTTGCTAGCGTTTTAAAATCATTAAGATAAAAGTTTTTATGATTATTTTTCTTTTTAGGTAAGACTGCCAAGCTATAGGAATTTTTGATATATTAGGTTATTTCAGTCATTTCAACAGAAAGTTAACCATATATCGTTTACTTCACACTACTACATACTTACTTCTTTCACAAATTTTGTTTTTTTACAATTTTTTTGGTTCACATAAATTCTTTCTCTTATGTCATATGTGATTACAGCGGTCAATCACCCAATTTTTGGGATCTCGCAGTTGGATAACTTTGCCAAAAAAGTTGTATTCGTTTCAAACTCAAATATGCACTTTTTTAGTTTTGTAACGGGTTTATCACGTTCGTTCTCGCCTGGACGATTCTTTTAACAGTGAACCGCCGCACCCGAACACATCAGGTTAAGACAAGATTTGTGGTTAAAACCTTTTACTTGAAACAGAAAATGGCCACCTTTCCGTCTATTATTAACACGAACAAGGCTTATATAGGCTACCGGGTTACAGCTTAAGCGTAACAATGATTGATAAGATAAAACTTGCAAAGTGATATTGCAACAACACACGCACAAATCAGACAAAGACAATCAAAACGCGCTAAAATGAGCTACACAGTAGAACCTTCATAAGACGTAAGTGTTAGGATATTGAAAATTCTGTCGACAGGCCTACTTTGGATTGAACCTTCTATAAGAGCCTCTATAATCTACTTCTTGTTTCTTAAGTTCGGATTATAACGCCCATTTGCCACTATTTTAGTGTGTTTTTTGCTAAAAGCCATGCCTGAGTACTGCAAGAAGATTTGTTCATGACCTTCAGCATTTCAAGTCAAATGTGATCGAAACCTGTCGCCTTACCAGTCTTCAGAGATCTTATAGCTAGGATAATCTGGCGGTTGGCCTTTGGTGAAATTATTCCCTTCTTCAGTATGTATCGGCTGTGTGTGTATAATAAGTTAATAGATCAAACACAACACAAGGTAGCAGCCAGCGTTACGTTCATCTCATGCGAAATAGAAATTTTGTTGTGGCGTCTAGGGCGTCACTTGTGGTTAAATGAGTTGTTTTAAATCTGATGGCAACGCAAATCTTTTCATTGTTTCTTTGTTTATTGAAATCAACTACATTATTCGACGACATATCATATATTTAATAAACCAAGGTGTTTGTTTGCTGAACTTCTTGTAGGCTGTGTTACTTAGCACTCTACTTTAACGTGAACGCTTAGGCCTATGCGCAAATTTGTTCTTCAATTTAATTCTTGTATAATGTAGAAACTTTACATTTCTTTTCGACATGTTCTTTTAATTCAATGATTCAATATGGTGCAACCAACGATATAAAGAGCCGTCACAGTCAAGTACATCAGCCAAGTACACAGTCAAGACACCGTCAAGTGGCTTGACAAAGTCATGCAAGGAGTCTTTTTTGTTTTTTTTAGGATTGTTAGCTTTGTAATGAAGTTTGTTCTTCACGTAACTCATCATCATTAATTAGTATATTGTGTGTTTGAAGCGTTTTATCACTTAGCACCTTCTTGAACGAGGGAAGTATCGTTACAGTTTAACCACCAACAACTGGATATATGGGTATGGTAAAAAATAAATATCTTCCGATATGGGATCGAATCGATAAAATAGAAAATCAACGACAAAAGTTTAACGATCGCTAATTACGATCGTTTTTGATGGCATTAATTGATGACTTCTACGGCGGCAAACCAAACTTTAAAGTTATCCTAAATGAATTGAAGTTTGACATTTAAAACTTTAACTTTGACTTCCGGTGAAGAACGATGAACAAAATCGCGGTCAAACGTCGAAAAAAGATGGAAAATCGACTAAAAAAAGAATCGGTGCTAATTATACAATCATTAATTAATTACTTCTTCCGCGGCAAAGTACTTTGAAGTGATGACAACACTGCTCGTTGCATGATGGAATTTCGCATTTGATGGAATCAGAATGCATACTTTGCATAAACCGCCTCCACCAGTGAGTTGAATGTAGACTAACCAATCGTAAAACTTCTCATATTCTTTTAAGACTTTGCCTACTGGTATCAAGAAACGCGACCTTACTCGGACTTCCAGAGGTTAAAAGCCTGTATTTCTCAGCATCGTTGAGTTGGCAATCGTGTTCAAGCACAAGATCGTTGGTTTTTCCAACTTTATATGTCTTTTGCTGTTGGTGCTTCGAAACAGCAGCATTAACCACAGGCTTACTTGGTGTTTATACAGAACTAACTGCTAACTAACTAACTAACTAACTAACTAACTAACTAACTAACTGCTTTTGCTAAAGGCTGCGAACCTTGACATCTTGAAAAAAAGTTTATCTAATCTTGCTTGTTTAGGTTTTGACATCGAGGCGAACTACGTTATACAAAACGGAGTAGGCTACAAATCTTTAAGGATGGATTAATCCAGAGTTTCTCAACCGGAACCGGAACCCACCTGGGTGGTCATGGGGGCCACAAGCAAATGCACCTCACTAGTGAGTTATAGTGTGGTAGTATACTACCACTATTATTCTGCTATAAGATAAGACGAGGCAAAGCGGGATGCAAGTTTCTCATTTTTTTTCTGCTTGCTGTGCAAAATTAGTGGCGTGAAGGCTACTGCACACGCAGTAGTTAAGTAAAAAGCGTTTCGCAATCAATAATCTACATTTTTATTGATGATCAGGAGGCCATGGATTTTGAGGGTCACTGTAAGTGGCCACGAACCATGAAAGGTTAAGAACCACTGTATTAATCTAAAAAGCTGACGGCTGATAACCGAACAAAACTGATTGAAAATACTATGTTTGCCACCAGGCACAATTTCAACAACAAAAGGTGCTCAACTGGTGATAGAATTCTTTAATGAAACCCATGTTTCACAAATCCATGCGGGTGGGCTTCGTCAGGGCAGATTACAATATTAGAGAATAAAAAATATTTTTTTAGATTACAAACATATAAAATTACTTAGATACGAGCAAAACTAATAGACGGTTATGATGTATGCTGTGCACTGCTCTTCACCTTTCAACTTGGCAATTTAATAAATCAGTCAATATAGTCATGACATCGTGTGTATAATTACTTATTTGCAACAAAGTGTCAGACATCGTTTTATCTAAATCTCTTTAACTTTTAAAGGTGAATTTGACCAGCCAAAGCATTCGTTCATCAACTACCAATGAGGCCTTTATAAATTACAAATTCTTTCAATTGATCACAGTTCATTTCTGGATCCTGTAACAGTGCGGAGGTCTGTCCGACTCTGTCTCACTCTCTCGTCCAACTGACAGCAAAGTTAATAACGATGAGCTGAATGATCGAAGAAAATATACTGAAGCCTGAGAAACCTGGCCATGGATGGTCTGGTCCCATAGAAATCCTGGACCCATGGATGGAGTTCATTTTAGTGTAGTTTTTCTTCATCCATCCAGACACACATGTCGGTTCCATCTTGACGATGACACAACGCTTATGTCCTACCAAACTATCAGCGTAACTTTTGTTTTATATTAAATGTGTTTAAATTATGTTTTTTACATTTTTTTTGTTTTAAATTGTGTTTAAATTGTCCCCCACATTAAAGACGAAAAGTAAAATGAATGAATGATAAAAAAACTGTTACTGAAACTTAGCCAGATTGTTCAAGTAGCCTACGTCATTTATACAAATATAATACTGCATATGACTTATGAATATCATGTAAAACTACAGAGAAAAGGAAATCTGGAAATATTTTATCTCACATAAATACACCGCACAGCACAGAGCTAACGTTAGATTCAATATTGAACAGATGATCAAGCTGCGTGACGTAATGATAGATACGTAATCGCCAATGATGTAATAATTACTGTAAGCGTGGGACATTAAAAATCTCTGTAAATTTGTTTGACTTGGTGATTTCATAAACTTATAATAAAATATTCTATTTTGACACATAAATTGTAATAAAAGTATGAAACATGTAAAACAGTTAAGCACTACTAACTAATATTAAATATAGGCCTACATAGGCCCACTTACCGATTCGGGATTTTTGAAACAGTGGCATGAAGAATGGTGTTGGAGGTGAATGTGCCCCCTTCTGGCCAACAACGAATATTTTACCATTTTCGCTCTTGAAGTACCTTTCATAATTTTCTTTTGCTTTATAGAAAACAAAAATACTGTTTTTAAATTCATAGTGTAAAAGTACTAAGTAAATTGTCCTGCTGAAATTAACCCGAATGGGTTAATGAAACCGCGGCAGAAACAAAAGTTCTGTTTTTCACCCGTTTAGCCTTGAATTTGATGACACATTTTACTATTTTTCTTGGAAAACTATTTCTACTTTTGGGTTCTAACTACTGTCATTCTGGCAGAATCCTAGCAGAATCATACTATCCAAACGAACAACAGTGTTTCCGACTCCAAAATTTTCAAAAACAGAATGAAACAGCATTTTATAACAAAGCAGACAAAGTTTAACGCTTCCAATCATCCAAGTAAAAAAAAAAAAATTTTAGACACATATGTTAAAATTAAAAATGATGGTAACACAAACCAACAAGAACGAAAAAAACAACAAAGTATACACACAAAACGAGTTTCAAGAGATATGAATGTTGTACTCCTCTGTCACAATTAAAAAACAATTTGAATACATGACATAATAATGAACATAAGGAAAAAGGCCTTGTTGCAGATTCTTAAAGAAGATTTCCTCCTCTTCACGATGGTCACCTTGAAATCGATCCCCCCTGGCCGGAAAGTTCCGAAATTTACAAAAACGCGACAGGTACTAAGAAATGCGGTAATACCCCCAAAACGTAAAAAATGCCGTATTTATGAAATGTTTCACGTCAATTCTGCTGAGTGTTGTCGGAAGATGTGTCACTTTTTTATTGCAGATTCTTAAAGAAGATTTCCTCCTCTTCACGATGGTCACCTTGAAATCGATCCCCCCTGGCCGGAAAGTTCCGAAATTTACAAAAACGCGACAGGTACTAAGAAATGCGGTAATACCCCCAAAACGTAAAAAATGCCGTATTTATGAAATGTTTCACGTCAATTCTGCTGAACGATCAATTAAATAGACATTCAAACCACACAAGTAGTGACACACTTAAACTGTAAAATCTTAGTATAAACAAAAGAATATAACAATATAAAAATATATAATCTCAATATAAAAAACGTATAAAAACACGAACACAAAAATTTGCTATTAATAACTACATATACGTGCGTGAGTGAAGTGAAAAGATGCGTGTATTATCGTATTTTACCTTTTAACATCTGGGTAAAAACAAGGTCTACGTTTAATGCGTTGTTTAAAGGTTTGGAGAATGTAAAACATCATCGGTTACTAAACTGTTATTCTGAACTGCGTTCTGAATATTTTCCGGCACTATGTACACCCCTGGTCGCAGCTGATAATTATAGTAGTCGTTATTTCCGGTTCCGGACTGCAGCATGCACGAAAGTGATGGCGGTTGTTTGTCGGATCTGTTGAGCAAGAATTTTGCCCTTCATTCTCGCTCACACCTTCTTTGCGATTTTCTATCAAATAGTTTGCAGGAGGAATAACTTTTTTAACAACATAGGGGCCTGTCGTAACGCTTCTTCTATTGAAACCTACGTTGTTCCAACCTTGATTGAATTGTTTGGTGAACCAATTTCATTCGATCTTGAAGATGAAGGATGTCTTCACACTTTGGAGTAAAAATTGGTGCCTTACTAACAAGATCTGCAGGCAACCTAAGATTATTTCCAATGAGCAAGTAATGAGGAGAAACTCCAGTTTCCTCGTGAACACTTGAATTGTAAGTAGCGCTAACCAAGAAGAGCGCGTCATCCCAAGAAGTTGGGTCAACCTGAACATAATTTTTTTAAATCGCAATTTTGGTCTGATTGTTTCTTTCCACAGCACCGTTTCCCATTGCGTGATACGGGTTGGTTCTTGTCTTTTTGCAGCCCATTAACCGTGAGAGCTCTTGAAAAAGAATACTTTCAAAATTCCGGCCCTGGTCGGAGTGAATTGTTTCTGGGACGCAATGTATCGTCACCCAACGGTGGTAAAGCAAATAAGCAGTATCTTTGGCATTTTGGAATTTCATTGGCCAACACTGCATGTATTTTGTGTAGGTGTCACATACGACAAGAATATAACGGTTGTCGTTTCCTGTTTCGGGTAGACCGCTTAATACGTCGATTTCAACTTTCTGCATAGGTGTATTTTCCTCTGATGGAACTAATGGGGCAAGAACAATCCGCCTTGGTACTTTTCTTAAATCGCACAAGCAACACTCTTTGCAGTATGTTTCGACATCTTTGTGGCAAAATGGCCAGAAAAAACGCTCCTTTAACCTGGCAAATGTCCTTTTAACGCCCATATGTCCACCTCCGTGAATTAAATCGTGAACAGACTTCAACACATCATTCTTCATTGTTGAGGGCACCAGCAACTGAGCATAAACTTCTTCCAGAGAATTCTCGATTTTTTTTTGAATGATGGTCGGCGTTCCTGGCTCATCCACTGAAACAGTCTTTTCAACACTGGATCTTTTTGCTGCGCCTTAATAGTGTTTTCGGTTGACCATCCAGATCAGTGGTTCCCAACCTTTTTTGGTGTCGGGGCCGAATTTCAAACTTCATAGTACGTATGGAGCCGCATGAAAAGACTCAAGTAATTATAACGAAAATTTTAAAGCATGAAATCATGTACCAACGAATAGCAACACTAACAAGAAAAATAACACAAATCAATTTAATGTCCAACTTGACATTGGCTTTGAGCTTTAACAACTTTGTCAAATCGAGGCGCAATTGTGGTTTAGGATTCAGGAGGCGGTTTATGATTCACAATAAGTAGACAATGGAACATTCACAGCAGTATAAAGTAGGCTACAAGGTGTAACTGTAAGATGTAAAATGAAAAATTTGTAAACAATTTTGACCTAACGCTATACATTTTGACCAATTTTTGACTTTTTTAGACAACTCAAAAAATAATCGCCCTAATTGTTGCAAATAGATTTTTTATTTTTTTGTGGGATTTTCAGGGGTCATTGAGAGCCGCAAGAAAGCTACCTTGGAGCCGCATGCGGCTCTAAGAGCCGCGGTTGGGAACCACTGATCCAGATGCTTCTTTTGCTTTTGGGATTCAGGCAAGCGTCTTGGTTGCTGGCGTATAGGGAGCGAGTCTCCAGTTTCGATTGAGTGTTCGACCAGTTCTGTTTGTCCAATATTGTACGGGTGCAGCGAAAATACATCACGATAGGAAGAGATTACGGAAAACAGCTTTTGGCGTTCAACTTCTGACAGTTCCAATTTGTCCAAACATAACTCATCGTGCAGTGCCGACAACTCATCGTTGGAAAACTTGTTCTCTATGCAAGTCCTGATCCATAGTTTGAACCTGGTAGATTTCCCATGGTGGATTGCTGTGAGTTCCGTGTATGTCAGAAGCAACAAACATTTCTTGCTGTCTTCATTTCTTTTCGCAGCTGGAAAATTTCGTCCTGAAGTTTTTCGACAGTTCTTTTTAATTTGGATACGTCCTGGTGATCTCCTGTAACCGCTGCTACTTCTGACGTCATTATACGTGGTTCATGATGCGTCCGTTCTGCGTTTTCAATAATGTTCTTTGCTGTGGCGTAAAAATCCGGTTGTGCATTTTTAAAGTTATCGCGTAAGATTTGAGAGGCTTGTTGACGATCTCTCAGTCCTCGAACAAGTAGGTTGTACAGCACACTGCTGCGCATTTCATGCTGTTCGTCGTTTGTATAAGCCATTTTTCCCAATTGAGCTATAGATTCAAGAGAGTTTCTTACAGATTCGTCAAAACCTTGAGTTCGCTGAACGGGTTGTTGCATGGCATGCTTTTGTGAAGATAGTCCTGAAACCGTGTCTTTTGCTTTTTGAATGAGTTCGTCATAACTAAGCTCGTAGAGTTCTTTACGACCATCGGTCATTGAGAATCTCATGTCTTCCGGCAAGCTTTGTAGAAATGCATGTTTCTTCGCCGCATCCGATGCTTTAACGCTGTCGCAGAAGGATTCGAATTCTTTGAGAAAAGACGAAAAACTATTGCCACGCTGGTAACGAGGCGGAGAGTAAAAAAATTCAACTTCAGTAAAACTTGATAAAATCTTCTGTGCCTCTAAGAGGTCGTGCCGTGCTCGCCAGTGTTACGTTTTGTTGTTCTCACTCTTAGAATTACAGGCACATGTTTTATTTTAAAAGCTGTTAGGTCAAGTTTTCTTTCACACAGCTCATTTCAGGAGCTCCAATACACAACTGTCAGTGCAACTACTTGTCGGACACACGTCGATAAAAAGACACATGTGCTTAATTAACCACGGAAACGCGCAATCGGCCGCAAGGGAGAAACGTAACAGATACAGGGTAAAAACAAGTGTAACAGAAACAACAGAAATCTTTTGCTGCCTTTGTATAATGAGGTAAGACACGGCTCGATGTTAATTCTTTATATCGCCGAACACTTCACAGTTCACATGCTTAACTTCCAAAGAATGTTCCTCATGTCCTGGGAATCCTATATTGAGCGTAAATGTTCAAGGAAGGTTCATTTCCACGTCACAACTGCTTGTGATCGGATTGAGAAGACGTGATTCAAAGTCACTGTCAGAAAAGATTGTGGTTGCCAATCGTGAGTTAATTATACCCTGTGGAGAAGGAAAAATAAGATATAAACTTCAGGCAGGGATTTGTTACCTTGAGTTTGGTGAGGAAAAACGGCACTATATTACCTACATCGTGCGTGAGGAAAGAGTAGTCCAGTGTGATGGTGGGGAAGTGGGGATAGTAGAATATGATGGTGTTCGTTCCAAGATCGATCGCTGTAGCTATATATTTTTTACGAAAAAATCAGCCAATATTCCAAAACATCATAAAGACGTCAATAAGAAAACTGCTTTCACGAAAGAAAACAAGTCTCAGCATAATACATAAATCATTAAATGGCGAAAACTACCGAAATGTATCCTTGACATGGAGATAATCACAACAAATGAGCTGGAGGAATTTCAGCCACAGTACAACTTGGAAGGTGAGGCTGGTAAACACTGGAAGGATTTATCGACGGCCGTTCTGGACATATTGCTCAATCACTTATTGACCTTATACAGTTTTCTGTAGAAAATGCAAAGTCAAAGATGTTTGCTTATCGCCACTATCTCTTTTTACAGTGTTCAATGACAAAATTAAAGATTTACGAGTACGACTTTACGAAGTTAAGTACACGGAGAAATATCTCAGTAGCAACCTTGCATCAAATCTCCTGGAGTTTGTTTGCAGCAGACTGTGTGTACAACAAGTGAGGAAGCGATGGGTAGACAGCTCTTTTATTTCCCATATCACTGTGGGCAACCTTTAAATAAAGTATTTTGAAAAGTATCAGTGTAGCTGTAACATTTACCTTGTATGAGTGTTAGAAATAGAAGCCATAATTTACCTCACTCTGCACCTCTATCACTTGGACTACAATAGTGCTTCCAAGAAGTTGAATTTCCCAATCAAAACGTCTGTTGATGAAATTAAGAGCTGTTCACAATCACATACAGTTCACAAAATGTACGATAGTATAAGTGCATACCAGCACTGGGACGTCTTTGTATATAAAGAAATTTATATGTACTTCTTCATGTAGCACAGCGATGCCATCAGTTCACTAGATTTTTCCATGGCATGTGCAGCCTCTGCCAGTCCCATGTTTGTGCATTCTTAGATGTTATTCTAATGATGATGTATCTGGTTGGCTCCACATTCTTTTATGTTCACTTTGTTTGTTTGCATTTAAAGTGCACAGTATCATAATTGTTGTGCCTGTTTAGTATTTATGCTTCACTATAAATACTACTTCTTAGTGTAACCATTGGTTTTGTTCAACGAGCATTACCTATTATCGAGGTATAATATGCCTATTGGGAAATGTCCTGATGAAAAAACCAAACGACCATGAAAGGGCTGCCTCAGGGGCATGGTTGGAAAATCCATCAACAGCAAATTATGATTTACACAAATAGATATATTGGTATGTTCAATTTCAGTGATAATAATTGGAGTGATAATAATTAATGTGAGAAAACTTTAATATGGTAAAAGCACAAATGAAATCACAAAACATATGAGACTTGCACAACAATAGAACATGCCTTCAATACCGACATATTGGAGCTTAACCACATTAAAATGATAAATCCTCTTCTTGTATGTTTTAAAGGGCTGAGTTGACTTTTAAAACAGTAATTGCAATACTTACCGTATTGATTAACTTTCAAACAATTTTAACTTATCTAGAGAAAAGGATGTTTACACCAAGAAGTACTTAAACAAAACTTCCCATTTCTCTGTCATAAACTCAGTATTTTGTCAACCCTAAAACATATATGCAATTTGACAAATGCTTACTATTTACACTAAATAGGCCTATATAACATGTTAAGAATTCAGAGCCAAAAAACACTTGATAAGTAGGCTATTTCAACATCTTGGGCAGGTAAATGCATTTACTGAGTACATATAATACAATTACATGCCCATTTATTTTGGAAATCAGTCAAATTACTACATCTATGCTTTTACTTAGGTTTGTAGACTGTTATCCATACAGTTGCTGACTTGATTATTGAGACAGTGCAAGTGCAACCTATTGCGATTTTGTTTTTTCAACTACATGCAACCTGTTATTAAGCTATAGCTAATGGGCTATGGTCTACAAAGAAGCTTCACTTCCAGACTTCTGCATTGCATCAACCTAATAGGCCTAAAATGTCAGAAGAACCTGACATTTTAGCCCATCAGCATTCAGCAATTTTACCTTTTACCTAGGCCAGGGGTCGGCAACCTGCGGCTCCGGAGCCGCATGCGGCTCTTTCATCTTTCTGATGCGGCTCTTATTAATTTTATTGCTACAGTAGAAACAAACAGAAGAACACTCGTGTCTTTATCTCACTGAGCACATTATAGTAATCACTAGGGCAACCAAAAGTCAATATGGTCAATTTTTTTTAACCTGCTCAGAATGCTATGAAACAAGCACAAAACAAATTTCAGCTGTGTACGACGTGTGGTATAGAAGTTATTAGGTCAAATAAAGTCAAAATGTTACGTTAGGTCAAAATACGGTCAATTTGTTTCTTTAGGTCTTCTTTTTAGGTCAAAATCTATTAAACTTGTAATTTTGTAACCATTTTGCAATATTGTTCTTCCGTTTTTCTCTTTTCTTGTACCGCAAACAATTCCAGTGCCCCAAATTATACTTAGAACTAAAGCCACAAAGAGAGGGAAGGCCTTTCAGCGCGTTTGGTGACGTCACGATGTGAAGGCATTGCATTTGAAACTGCAAGTTGTCAATCTTAATACGCAGAAACGAAAAAAAAGCAACACTAGAAAAGCGTTTTGTCAATTTTAAATGCAGCTTTAGATTAGAAAGTTGCTGTAGACAGTGTAGAGACTATCAGTTTAGCGTTTTTCAAAATAAGGTCAAAATTTAAACTTTTTAGGTCAAAATAAGGTCAAAATTTGCAAATTTTAAGGTCAAAATTTAAACTTTTTAGGTCAAAAAACTGGTTGCCCTAGTAATCACATTAATTAAATCTTACTGAATTAACTGCTTTTATAAATGCGACACATGACAGTTTTGTTACAGAGTGTCCTTTTCGTTTTATTGTGAAAATAGTTTTGCGGCTCCCATTGATTTTTATTTTGTGGAATATCGGTTAAAATGGCTCTTTAAGTGCAAAAGGTTGCCGACCCCTGACCTAGGCCATGCAATTCATAATGCTAAATCAAAGAATTTTCTCATTAATACTAATAATAACGTTTGACTGCTGACATCGAAATACCGTAACCAAAAATACTTACATGCGATGTTAAAAACAGACAAGTCACGGCTAGGCATACCACATTAAAACCATTAGGCAGTTTACCATTAGCGCTTAAGAATAATTATTTAGTCTACTGTACATAGTTTATAAAAAAATAAACGGAAACCCTGCTGTCATTTTGGAAGCTATGATTCTGCTAGGATTCTGCCAGAATGACGGTGGTTGGGTTCTATGATTCTGCTAGGATTCTACCAGAATGGCGGTGGTGAATGGTGATACTCCATGTGTCTATGACTATGTGGATTGTGGACCAATAAGCTTTGCAAATACTGTACATACTGGGTTAAAAAGTTTGCGAAGTGCATGGGTCTGGGAGATTAAAACCCGCGAAATGCTTGGTGTAAATATTTTGTGGAACAATGCCAATGCGCTTAGTGATCTAGTATACAAATGAACAACTAGACCAGAGGTGACGAACCTGCGGCCCGCGGGCCGCATGCGGCCCGCCAAACAATTTTGTGCGGCCCACCAAACGATTTGACAAACGCCCATACATGCAAGGCATATAGGACTTATAGGAAATTTAGGGTTGCCATACCGTCCGGAAAATTCCGGACATGTCCGGAATTTAGGGTTAAATTTTGCGTCCGGGAGACCAGCAGTCTTGAACGAAGCGTCCGGTGAGACCAGCAGTCTTGAACTTTCTTTCACCTGTTTCTAATCTTTGCGCAATGCGATATCAAAAGCTGATAGCACAATTGAGTCGCAGCAGTATGTCTTCAATAGATTGCCGCACTCAATCGATGTATTTTTTGCGGCCGAGGCAGCAGCTAAAAATCTGCCAAATGAAGCGGTTGTGCTTGAATGCTAATTATTATGCAAAATGTTAAAAAAATTGTGCGGCCCGCTTGCTCAGCCGTAACTGACAAAGTGGCCCGCGTCATCGAATAGGTTCGTCACCCCTGAACTAGACCTATGGCCTCATAATTTGAGTAACTTTGTCTGTAATATAAAGGCATCCTGTGGTTGTGCACTTGTATACTTATATAGGCCTAGTATCTGGTTCAAGATCTTTAACTTAAATAGTTCTGCAGTAGGTTTATAGATAAGCAACTTAGGTGATGTCTTAAAAAATTAGCCTATAGTACTGTATTTATGCCTTGAAAGTTGTTAAGTAACCTCTACATACGTAGGCTACTGGCCTATAGGGTCTGGTTGCCAGTCTACAAAAGTGCCCAGTGTAAGAATTTTACCAAAAATTGCAATTTTAATATTAATTTTTGGTCCATTTTATTGGAGTTTTTGCAGGTAGTAAGCAAGATTTCTCTTCTAACTGAATACCAAATTTCAAGTCTTTACGTACAATACTTTCTATGTTCCATCGTACCAAACTCGACCACCTCACCAGTATTGAATGTAAGTTTTTTTGTGCACTGGACAGTGTAATTTTTAAAGACTGACATGCACCAGCAGACAATAAAAAGTGTGTACCGGTATGTGCAAGCATAAACCAAATATTGCTGTTTGGGAATTATTTAGCTTACAAAGAAGCTTTAATGACTTATTTTATGCACCAGATAGCTACGTTGTGTACCGGACATGTACAGTGCACAACACTTTCTTTCCATACAGGCCACCTCGGAAAAACCTGATTTCAAACCTAAGACGAAATTTCGATGTCCAGCGCAAAAATCTTTAATATCTCACGAAAGAAACAAGTTGGAAAGCCCTTTTTGCTTACACTTGCGGCTTAATTCCTCTATGTTTAAATTTTCACATAGCCATCTTTTAAATAAGTTTCTTTTTAACTACTTTTCTCTGCTTGGGTCAGAATTTTGTGTTGGGGCCAGTGTACGAGAAAGATCTACTGTTGTACCTTTTGTATTTACCTTTGCATTGAGACAATATGCCCATGTTGTGATGATGATCTTTTGCACTTAGAATAAATCCGAGTTGTCATTACGGAAACAGGGAAAGAAAGAAAGTCAAATTTAACCTAGACGTGATTATTTTGTTTGGCTTATTTGAAATATGTCGCAAGTTCCCGTTATACCGATCGTTTTCGTGTTTGCTAGTCGTCGTAGACCAAGTCTTTAACCACTGCGTGACTGAAACAATTTGTTGGGTTTACCCAACAATTTATGGTGATGTTTGAAGAAAAATTATGCAGATTAAGGGTGAATCTACTTGTAAAAAATTGTCTAATACTGAAAACATCTGATGTCTATGTTATATAAAACCCACCAAACAAAAAACGGCAAGCTCAGCACGAGTAAGTGTGAAACTGTAAAATTTTGTATTTATACACTGGTGGAAATTTCGTTGACTGGTTCCAATCCAGGAAAAGCTGAGTGAACTGCAAAAAAGTTTCAATTGCTTTGAAATTTGGCTAAATGGCGCTGTTTAAAACTAGGTTATGCAGGATGGCAGGTTTTATGTCAACTAAAAGCTTTAGCTAATTTGCCACATATTGTGATGTTATTAAAGTACCAGTAATTACATCGTCTCACCTGCACCATAGCGGTTTATGAAACAATATGCCGACGTGCTTAAGTGACAAACAGCATGTTTTGTTTAACCGAACTTAGCATAAAAGTATAGTATATTTGGCCTAAATGAAAGGTTAGGCTATGTGTTTATGTTGGTCAAGGTCGCCGACGTCTTTAGCGCTAGACTATAGCTTAGCTTTAAAATAACCAGGTGCTCATCGTACAAACCCGGTAACTTCGCATATTAATTTACTGAAACCATAGAATACTACTATGCGTCGAGGATGTTAAACAGTATCAGTTATTTATTACCTACACTTTAGTTTCATATAAATCGCTTTTATAACTGCATCCGTTCTTGAACATAAAGCTGGCCCATGTCGATTTTACTGTGACTTCACAATAAATCTCAAACACTGCACAACAAAACGTGGCAAGTTGCAATAACTTTGAAGCGATAAATAGTTGCTTCAACTATTAAATGGTTTTAAAATTTTCGCTGTTAAGTATGTACATTTTATATGTTTGTTTGATATTTTGTGCACTTGTATTAATAATAAACTCCCAGTTTAAATGAATAAAGTTACTTTAAGTAGGTCAGTAAGGTCACGTAGACCTTTTTCTAAAATCGGCGATAAGAAATTAGACGAAAGATCAGAAGATTGTGTTAAAAGTTGATTTTAGTTATTTGGTATTATAATTCTAAATTAGATAAAATCTATGTTTTAACTTTCAATGAAGCGATTAGAGTAAAACCGAAAATTCGGTAAAACGTTGATGTTCGTTGTCACATGGATAAGAGTTAAGCAAAACTCGAAATGTCAGCAAAAATGATGCTGATTTTTAAGTTAAATTATTTATTCTTCAAATAACCTGTGATTGCTAGAACTTTGCCTTTAAATAACGTTCTTAAATTAATGGTTTTAACATATTAACATTCCCTTATAGGCCTACTTGGTGTAAAAAACATTTTGCGTTATTTTTTCAACTCTTTGTTTCGGTTGCATCTAATTCTGACGTATGGCATTCATGTTTTCATTTCAATGTTGCGCAGAAGCTGTATTAAACATTTGTTACATGACGAGGTCGTATCTTTTTTCCAAATAATTTAATCAAAGTTAGGAATTGTACAGGAAAGAACAAGCACATTTCCGTTGTTGCACTATTTGGAATAGGAAATTAATCAAAGTAGGTGCAAAATCAATTGTAGACATTGCAAATGTGTCAATAGTTAAAGGACATTTTTTTTGTTCGTTTGTCAAAGTTGTGTTTTTGTTCGGTTGAAATCGCTCCAATTGGGTTCGTCTGTTATTATTGTCGTGGGGTTCAGTGTATTCAGGTTGAGATGACAAAACAATAAAGGCATTTTTCGTTGCAACACCCAAACACCCACCGTCTAAATCCGCCACTGACTCTATTATAATAAAGCGCTACAAAACTTGTCAGGACACAAAGTCAAAATCTGTGCGGTTCATACCATAGTTTCAAAGTAAATCTGTCGACGCTTCTGACTAGGAAAAAATACCAGTGTAGTGTCAAAACCAGTCCCCTTATCATGGAGTTATAAATTTCATTTTAAATATTTTTTTGAATTAGCATAAAACGCATGCTAGCGCAGTTGGAATATTAAACAATAATATTAAATTAAACTCTAGCATTTTGAGTATTGAACCAAATTGAAAGTTTGGATAACTTCTTCATAATAACTGCGTGAGTGATCAAGCTTACACTCACCAGCCAAACGAACAACTATATATAAATAAACTGTAAACAACGAACAAACATCTATATTTCACTCAGCAGTCAACCGTATTTGTACCTATCGCAGATCTTGTTTAAAAAGACAAGCACCGAAAACTCATCCCGTAGAAGAAATGCTGGACAAAGTGTTCAATATTCTAACTTGGCCAACTGCGTCAGCTGCTAGTAGCTACCAACCAGTCACGCTACTGTTCCTTTTCTGTTGAGGTAAAACTGTTACTAGATTTGACTCTATGACCTAACAATGGGTAGACAGGTTTTGGCACTACACTGGTAATCTACGGAGTCTACTTGTGGATAGGCTATCTTGTATCTTCGCAAAATAAAAAAAGTTATGCGGAAGAACTTTTTTCTGCACATTACATGCGGATGCGCGTTTTTTCTGCACGTTTTGCGCATATAATTGTATTTTTTCAGTTTGCTCTTTTGGAGATTTCTCACCTAAAATTGACTTAACTCGCAATTGACATCACTTAGATTAGAGTTTTATTGAATGTTACAAACTTTGGTTTGCATTGCGGTAAAAGC
The DNA here is from genome assembly GCF_947623445.1 of Clavelina lepadiformis. Taxonomy (NCBI): domain Eukaryota; kingdom Metazoa; phylum Chordata; class Ascidiacea; order Aplousobranchia; family Clavelinidae; genus Clavelina; species Clavelina lepadiformis. Next base: position 12,957,019 of record NC_135247.1, read on the forward strand.
AAGCTTTAGCCACAGACATTAACAATATATGTATAGCCTATACAAAATGATATAATATATCCCAACAGAATGTAATTTTTTTGCTCATTCTGATAGCAATGATATCTTTTTTGGGTTGTTTGCAGCAGTTATAAATCGTATGCACAGATGATTTAAACTCGTTTTTGCAACAGGTTACAGTAGGACAATAACAATAGTTTTTGGTGTGTGTAAGTTGATTTCACTTGGAAAATTTCTTTCTAAAACTGGACATTTGTTGCAATACTGTGCAAGCTTGCAGGGCATGCGGATAACAACCACCGTGGAGAAACAAAACAAGCAACCTTTTCAACAAATTCAGCAGTTTGCTGACAGCTTCAAATTCTATTCATCTTCCTTATATTTCCAAAACTGCAGAAGTAATTTTGCTGCTGAGGAAACCTTAAATTCCACTGAAACATCCTCTTTGCTAAACCAGAAAAAGCAATCTTTTCCATTACTAATAGACTGGGAATACTTGCCCAGTGCTTTGGCTATACCAAATATTGTAAATCCCATCTCTTATTGTCAAAGCTTGCCTAATGCTTTAAAACCTCTATCGCATTTGGACATAAAAAATAAGCACCCTAATCTTAGACTTGGATTTGAAAAAACTGGGACAACTAGGTGAGTGATAGTGATTCTTGTTTCAAATATATCATGTTTATATATACATTGTAGGCTAATATGAGAAGGCTGCAGAGCTATCGATTAATATTTACCATGCTTATGGGCACACCCTGAGAATTGAACTCACTGTGTATAAAATTGTGATGCATTATTCTTTTCCATTGTGTCACTGGGCCAACTATTTCAAATACTTTATATGCATTCTGGCTTCTAAGTCCCTCCATGTTTTTCTTCCACCACCTAGGCATCATTAGGTCATGGACAAAACAACAGTTTACCACTTTTCCTCATTGTATCAGCAACATGTTACTCGGTTACCCAGGCTAGATGTCGAAACATGAGTCAAGCAACCACTGAGCTGAGTTATCATCTTACAGGAAGCATGATACATAGAACAGTTGTATATAACATGGTCTGCAGTTTGCTCCTCTACGCCACATTCACAAGCTGCTTCCACTCCCTATTTGTACAGAGTTGAGCAGAAACGCCAGTTGGCATGTAACTTAAGCCGTACCCAGGCTATCCTGGGCAGCGAGAGTTTGTTGGATTTGGAGCTGGTGTCGGTGATGAAGCTGCGAAATTTGGTAGGGTTTTTTTGCTCATCCGCATTCCATTTATAGTCCACTCGGCGAGGTGCACTGATGCCTGAGTTTTCAATTTTCTTGTTCTAACAGTTACAGTGGGCTGATATAATTGGGTGTATTCATTTTAGTCATTGGGTTTGCTTATTTGCTGTGGCTAACAGCTTTGGGTTGAGCAGATGGAATGGCTCTGTTGCTTGACAAACGAGATAAAGTGTGTCTCTATTATGGCTTAGCCCAGCTGGTTGGATGCCTGCCAGGATAGGAAAATTGTTCAGTTTTGTGAGATACAGACACCCAGGTACAGTTTCGGCCTGATGGGTGTGCGCTGCAACACCAGACAGGTAGTGGTGACTCAAGGTGTCGGCGATACATGAACGATCTGTCTAAGTTTTTTCGGATCAGAGTAGAAGGGCAAAGGTATGATATTGAAGTTATGAACGTGTACGGATACCAACACTGCTTTGGTTTTGTCGAGCTTAAACCTCCATTTTTGGGGGTAAGTCGACGCAGTAGTCATGTCCTTGCAAAGGCCATGTAGTGTAAGATCTAAAAGTAAGACTCTATAAGATCTAAAACTACCATGTTTTTCTAATGTCTTCAAGCTGTCCTCCAGGTCTTATGTCATAGTGACCTGGTATTTGGTTGACCCCAAGAAACCTAGCTTGCTCTTGGAAAAGTAGAGGATTAACAATGAGTTCAACACGGGCATAGATTAGGCATTCGACAATTTTACATTTACATACAATTAAGAGATATCGGACAAGAACTTTTTGGGTCACTAGCTGCTTCTGAGGCTTTGGTATCGCAAACTTTTCATATTTTGGAGATTTGTGGACAGGAAGCTACGCAATCAAGACTTCATGAAAGAACCAGCATGGAGTGTAAACTTTGTGCTGAAGTTGTCAGGACTCGGGTCATTACCTGGCTCTGTTTATTGGAAGACGACAGCAAACTGATTTGAAGAGTTGAAATCTCCAGAGATGTTTTGGCCGTTTTCTATCCTCTGCAGGTCAGATACTTTGCTCATGTATCCCGTTTTTCACTAATTGAGTGGTAATGATCTTGGAAGATAAGAGGCACAAGCAAGGGATGTGAGCTGACCTGCTGGCAAAGTGGTTTCAGATACTTCATGCTTTGCGGTTTGAGTGTGAAAATTTTTCATTAACTTTCGTATTTCTTAGCATTGCTAAGAGGTTCCGTACAATGCATGTATTCATCGTTGATAAAACCAAACACTCAAAACCTATCTGTTTTTTACTAGTTCTTTTTTGCTAATAGTAAATACCGTAGTAATAATGTTTGTAATACCTGATAAAAGCTAAGAGACGGCAGCTTTAGGTAGCAGGTGTTTGGTATTAAACACTGAGACCAATTGCATGAAGTTTTGCACGTGTACATACCATCTGTCAACAGATTATTATACGCAGTGGGCCAAATTTGCAAGTCAATTACCGTATTTTACGGACCATAAAGCGCACCCGATTATAAGGCGCACTGTCAATAAATTGCTTTGATTAGTTTTTTGTTCATACATAAGGCGCACCGGGCTATAGAACGCAACGTATTTTAAGGAGTATGGGTTACCGTTACCGTATAACCTACCTACCGATCACATGATCTCGGACCTACCTACCGTACCGTATAACCTATCTACCTACCGTACTACTTGATCCATACATTAGGCGCACCGGCATACAAGGCACACGATCAATTTATGAGGAAAAAAAAGGATTTAAATTGCGCCTTATGGTCCGTAAAATGCAACTGGTAAAAGCATTGTCATAGATAAGATTATATAGGAACTGACTAGTTGGCAAAGATAACTTGTCATCTTTAGTTTTATTTTATCCATTTAGAGTTAATTTTTGTTTTTTAGCATAATAAGTGACAAGCTAACTAACATTTTAAATAAGTAAAAATATTGCTGTAATTTAAAATAATAGTTTGTTATGGTGAAAAATTAAATTAAGTACAATTTCTAATTAAAGTATACAATTTTATCTTTATGTTGTATTTAAACTTTACCAATGGTAAATAGGTGAAACGTAAGAATATGATACGCCCATTATCGCTATGTTTAAAAGGCTTGAAGGACCATGATCGCCGATGTCTCATAGATCTGGCATATAACTAACTATAATATGAGTATATATATACTGTGCTTTTAAATGAACAGTTGTATAAGTTGTAGTTGGCCTACACTCAGACCATCACTGTGTTCGACTAGGTTTCTAGGCCTATATTGAACAATTGTTGTAGATTGTTTCGTGTTTGTGCACTACTGCCAGAGGCTATAGATAAATTCAAAAATTTGCATAATATTGGTATAATCAACATAAGACTCTTCTGTAGATATCATTCATCAGAGTCACTTGAAAAAGTCAGTCTATGCTCGCTAAATCTCAATGATTTAAGCTTGCGAGAGGTTCATAACGCAATGGGCTCAGAAGGTTCACCACTGGTTATAACACCAGAAAAGGAAAAATATTATCGCCAAATCTTTGATAAGCTTGATGTAGATAATGACGGTCGTGTTGATGTTGATGAACTTAAACAAGCTTATCGTGAATTGGGTTTGCTGCAAGTACCAGGGCAAGCAGAGGTAATCGTATTAAAACTGATATGTTATTTCAATATTTTCTTATATGAATAAAAAGTTAATTTGTATGTATTTCATCAAAAGTAACAAAATGTGTTGCAAAGGTTGGATAATTTAATGAATTGATATTCAAAAATCTAGAAAAAGTACTTTAAAGGGGTACAGTATTTCAAAATTTGAGCCAATCCAATGATTTTATGTCAAAAATTTACCGATTTGGAGCCAACAACAAAACTTAGATCTGTTTCATGTTGCCTTCGATTAAACAACTATGAACTATATATACACTTACTGTTGTTATATAAAAATCTGAAGAGGCTTTTTTTGGGAAAGGAAAATATAGTATAGAATCATGCACAGCTGATTCTACCCTTTCACCCTTTCTGATACTATTTTATATAAAATGAAAATAATTCAACAATCTAATCTTTAAAATAAAATTTAATCAAAATACATTCCACAACCCCGTTATTTGTCTACCAGATAATCCAGACAATCGCTGTATATTTTTTCGTGCTATATTCTTCCGACAAAAAACAAGAATGGGACAAAAATAACATTACGCAACATAATTTTCTCCTTTATTTGGACTAAATTTTGCTAAAATCAGACGAAAATAAATTAATGCTTCTGTATTCATGGATAGTGCCCTTTACCTTTCTTTGTCCTGCTATGCTCAAGTGATTTTCAACGTTAGCGGGCAAACAAGGCAGCAATCTCTCTTTTTCAATGATGATAAAAAGCATTGTAAATATAATTGTTCTCGATTTTACACTGAATAGTGAAAACGCTTGCATTTTGAGTGGTTGTGGTGTAACAATAAAATGATAATGCAACTGAACTTTTGGAAACAAGACAAGTCACCTCCACCTGCTGATATTTTTACTGTATATAGATGTTTTTATTGCACATAGATGATACTTTGACAGGCTTTTGTCATTTTTATTACCAATCGTCTACTTTTTTACTTATAATTGCAAAGGTAGGCACATTGGCCTCTTAACTCATATCTCATTAACTTGACAAGTTCGTTTCTTCGCTTAATTCTGACAGCAAAATTAGCGGTGACCGAAGTGGCTTGATTAAGCAAAGTCAACCATAACCTAAAAGTTGGTAAGACTTATTTTTTTGCTTATCATCTTCTTAATGTTCAATCTTGTAGAGATTTGTTACTGCAAGTGACAAAAATAAAGATGGTGAGCTTGATGTCACAGAATTTGTGAAGTATCTTCATGAACATGAAATGAAATTAAGACTTATGTTTAAGCAAATGGATCGTGATAAAGATGGTAAGTGTGTTAGTAAAACTGTAATATTATATCCATATAAACTCAGCAGAACTGCATTTAACTATATGTCTTTTACAAACTTACTGAATTCATGTGTTTTTTCTTTTTTGGTATAATTTGCTTAGGATGGGGTTTGTATTAGGGTTAAAACTCACTTTTCTCATACTTTACTGAAAAACGGGATGAGGGTCATTGTACGATTTTATCCTAGTTTTAAACCCCCCAACCCCCCCTTAAACGCATGTTTTTCTTAAGCTAGATTTGCAAAACTGGGCAGTTTTAATAATGATCCCTTTCCCAAGCTATGTACCTATTAAAAATACTGTTTTTGCCTTTGTGCTTTTCTAACATTAAGTTAAATATGAACTTGCATTACTTTTTGTGTATCATTTTATTTCTTATATACATCACGTTATATCTCCAGTTTTTTTCTCGCTTGAGTTTAGTGGATATATTTTAACATGCATTTTTGAAAAAGTACTAATTTATAACTTTGAAATGTAAAATAAACTGTGCTACGCAAATGACGCAGTATTATGTTTGGCATGCTCAATGGTTTTATCGGAATAAAGCGTGAAACGTTTCCTGATTTTCCAGTTACTCTCGTATCTTGCTGAGTAGATTGCCAATCTGACACGATTCAACGCCAACAGATGTAATAAGAATTTTTAGAAAAAGTTACAAACTCTCAAATTATTTCGAATTCGTTCCTATTTTACGCATCAAAATTTCTTTACTTCAACCTGTATTATTTTGAGTAGTGTTTACGGATCATTTAAATTGGAAAAAGAAGGTTTTTCTAGATTTTGGATTGGTCACATGACTACCTTTTTGGGAAATTGTCAAATCTTCGAAAGTGCACAGTCTTGACAATTATTCATCGAAACTACTTTATGCTGTGACGCTTTACTTCCACACTTCATTTTAGTATAGCCACAGGATCTTGTCATCAATGAATATCAATAAAATTTGCAAATTTGCAAATATTACTTGACTACAACTTTCGAAAATCCCATACAGTTCTCTGATACTACTGTAACTCCAAAGCTGTTTATGTGGTTACAATGAAACTTTATCCAATTCTTCATCGATTTAATCTCCATCTTGACAACACAAAATAAGTAGGCTACAGGTCACCTGATTTTAGTATAATAACCCAAAAGAAAGCATCATTGTAAGTTTTAGAATTAAATATGTTACTCATTGCTTAGTTTGCATTTTTAAACAAATTAAAAAATTAAAATTAAATTTTAAATTAAATGAAAATTAAAATTTTTTAAACAAATTAAAAAATGCTCACATGATATTATAAAAGTGTGATAAATCTTCCAAGTGAAGAAAATTTTTATTTTCACTTAAGTAATTTGAAATTTCAAGACTGATTGTTTCGGTGGTTTTACTAGGGATTTCCGTGGAACTTGGTAGGCTTGTGGATGCTTAAGAGAAATTCTGAAATACTTTTTGCTTTAAAATTTTCTGGTTTCAAATCAACTTTTGAGTCAGATCGATGAATGTTTGAATTTTTCAACTATAACGTTAACAGAAATGTTGCAAATATTTTCAAAAAAATTGCAATATCAGGTCTAAGGAGATCGCATCCTTCTTCAACCGGTTGAGTAGGAATGCTTTGAGTCTTACAGCAGACTCAATACTGCTAAATGGGTCCTTAATGTAATATCAGGGTTTTTCCTGGTAATTCGCATTTATAGTTAGTGAACATTGACGTACTCTTACACTACGATAATTAATTAAAAACATAAATACATCTAATTTAATCTTCTACAGAAAATTGATCATTCATTATAGTCTGTGAAGTAGATCTTTAATGTGTAATTTGATGTTTAATGTAGTACCAGTTGTATATCCTAATAGAAGGTATGGGTATTGTTTGCTAAGGTCGTTTGACAAGCCATGAAATTGAAGAAGCTTTGAGTTCTGTTGGTTTTGAAGTAACTAAAGATGAAGCTAAACAGATATTACGAAGGTTTGTTATTGCATAATCTCATTTTGTGTCAAGACAAATTCTTGAAGTATGCATATTGGAATCAGTCTGTACACTTTTATTTAAGTTGTGTTTTTTCTTATTTGAAACTGAAAATGACACTAGATGAATTACATTTTTCTGATAGAACTGGTTTGCTTAAAGAGTCAGATCTCATTTACCCAAAAAATGGAAGCTCCATTCTTGACATGAAACCACTAGAAATTGATTTGTTATGCAGTTTCACCACCCCTTTAACTCCAACATGGCAATGTAGAAACGAATATGCCAGGTCAATAAAAAATCAATAAAAGGTCAATAAGGTCAATCAATAAAAAAAAAACACTAATCTGTATTACGACAATCTGTAACATATTTCTAAGTCAAGTTTTTCATACTTGTCACAATCCAGTGTTTGTTTTAGGAGCAATCATCAACTAATCTAAATTACTGTACTTTTTTGAATCAATCATTTGGGCGCAATTGGATTTTCAATGCAGTTTGTTTTAAACTAGTGTAATCCGAAAAACATGCTATCTTACGTAAGTTGATTAAATACACGAACTATTAAAAAATGTGCATGTTTTTTTCTTTAAGTTGACAGTTTCTTAAAGTGTGGAATTGTAATTTTCCCTTTTATCTATCGACTTAGTTGAATTTGACTTAATTCAGCCCATCGTAATGCTCTGTAAATATTTCCACTGTAATACTCTTCCAATTTTGATTATCCGAATACCTCACTAAACTGACACTAGACGAAACAAAGGTGTCCTGATTAACGAGGCTTGAATGTTTTCTTCCAGACTTTGATATAAACTGCTGCAGATCGAGTGCTTGGAATGTGTGACAAAGGAAGTTTAAGTTTTTTAAGTCTTAACGTGAGAGGCAAGTCCAAAAACAAGGTGATCTTATATGAAAGAACACTATTTACTGAACACCGTGGTAAAATATTTTTGAAAAATAATTCCATGGTTAGGTGTCGGCAAAAGAAAATCGCAAAAAGTCTTAGTTTTTGGCCTTCATTGTGACGTAGATCAGGGCTCTTGTTATGTCATATATTCGTCAAGTTGCTTGACAGCATGCTGTTACTGTTGCTTTTCTTGTGCGTTAGTCAACTGAAGTCAGAAGTGTTGATCATAGGAGTTTAGCCTTTGCCCAATTAGGCGTCATGTGAAGAAATTAGTAACGTAAAGCGTTGTAACTGAATAAATTACGATTGTTTCAAACATGAAAAATCCGGTTGCCCAATCATTTGCTTCAGGAAATTATGAAATCCTTTGGACCGCATAGGCTACCCGACAAACCAGTACCGTACTGGTTGCCATTGTTGGGCTATTGGCAGCTAGAGCAATCTATACAGCTGTAACATATACATTCGTGATATACAGTTGGTATTGCTCAATTTATGAATTTGCGAATGCTGTCTCTGAATATCTATGATATCAGAAGAGGCTTGATCTATGTCACTATTGAAGCCAATTTTGCGATTTTCTTTTGCTTATAATTACCTAACCAAGAATTATTTTTCAAAACTATTTCAGTGAATATTGTTCCTTCATATGAGATCAACTTGTTTTTGGACTTGCCCCTCACTTTAACACTAGATCGACCAAGTGCGTCAATTGAGGCATTTCAAGTATTTAATTTCTTGTATCTCCACTGGACATCATCTTTTTCTGCTGAAACTTCTTGACAATTATTTGTTTCCTACAACGCCCAGTCTGTCTAACTTTTGGAGGTTTTATGATTAAAACGGCGAATTTAAGCATATGTCTACCTCGAACGACCAAGCGCGTCACTTGACGCACATAGCTTAAAATTTACACTAAGTCTACCGAAGGTGTGATTCCAGTCTGCAGAACCATTACAACATGATAAAATGAAACAACGATAATCAAGAAATGATAGTCAGCATTGTCTGAGGTATAATTGTCATTGTCACATTGTCTGAGCTCGGTGAGGTCACACCAAAATGGGGAAAATTTCTGTCCGGCGAAGATGTTTTTCTTACTTCAAAGATGTTTTTCTTACTAAATAAATGAACGATTTGTATTTTATGTGTATTATGTGTCAATTAACGCACTTGGTCGTTCTAGGTAGTTTAAAAGCGTGGTCGTTCAAGTGTTAAGATTAGTACTGGTTACATAGACCAATTCATTAATAATGTGTGTTTTTGAAAATCAGTCAACCAAATACCACATGTTGTAAATATATACTTTCTAGGTCTTATGAACACTTAAGCTGCCTTGTGATACTTGCAGGTTTCCATTTGTAATTAAATGGATGTTTTGTAGTGCAGCTTTATTGAAATTGTATACGTACACTTGCACAATATGGGTGTATAGTATCCGCGTGAGGTAACATTATGTACAGAAAATGAGCAATTTTTACCATTTTTGACATAACAATGTTCTAAGATAAATCATAAGATAAGATCATCATATTTAAAATACTTCTTAACAGGATGGACAAGGATGGAACATCAACTATTGATTTGGATGAGTGGGTTGAGCATCATCTGCTGCATCCTTCTGCTGACATCAGAGATATTGTCTCATACTGGAAACATGGAACGGTAAGATATTTATCTTACTAAACATTTAAATACCTGCCATGCTGTCATCAACAGTTAGATGTATTTCAGTTGTTAATTGCTTATACAGTTATAGAAAATGGCTACCCAGTTATGTCACATGTATGTATCATTAAGTGCCATTATTTGATTTGCCGACCTTTCACTTTGTGCAACTTGGGTACATTTAGTTATTTCTTGATTTGTGAATTATATACTTCTGATGGAGTAACACAACGTTAGTTTATCCAGAAATAAGAGTTCTCTATTTGGGGAATCTATGTCATTTAGGTTTTATTCTCTTCTTCTAATTGCATTGTAATCACCCTCATTACTAGGCAACAGTCATTCAGTTGCATAGTGTAATTGTTATCGCCAAATAAATGGTAATTTAACGGTTGTTAGTGAGAGCAAACATGTTTAGCAGCTTGGTGAATATCTTGGAAGTAGAATGGATTGTATAAGTGGAATTATATAACTGCCAATCTGTGTGAAGTGGTGGTTAGTGGAACAAATCTTAGATGTGTCTATTTTGGTTTCACTTTGTATATTCAGCTTTGGATCAGATGTTATTCATGCTCTCTAGCTTTGAATATCTGTAGATTTGTCTATTACCTTCTTATAACACTGCATATACTATAACTTGATTAGTACATTTACAATATTAGTACAAAGTGAAAAAAATGGTTGTGTATTTGTCTTTTAATTTATTTGTGTTAACAATAAGAATGTACTGTATTTAAAGGAAATACAATACTTTACTCAAGGCTTTCGTTTTTAAGATCAGAAATGATTCGTTTAGTTTTTTTAAAAATAACTTTCTGTATGTCAGTTTTCAAATGTGGTGATAATAACACACCGTTGTTAAAGAAAAGATTTTGTACACAGTACATTGATATTGGCGAGAGCTTGATAGTACCAGATGACTTCAGCGAAGAAGAAAGGGTGTCAGGTTTGTGGTGGAGGCAACTTGTTGCTGGAGGTGCAGCTGGTGTTGTGTCAAGAACATGTACAGCTCCACTTGATCGTTTAAAAGTTTTGTTGCAGGTACATTTTGTCCACAATTAGCAAAATAGATACCGTTTGTTTTTAGTATAACTATGGTTACATCTATGATTTAGGAAGATAGTATATATACATAACCGATTTAAAATATTGTTTATTTGTTTTGTATAATTTATTAAATATTTTATATATAATGCCTATTTTTCAACTAATAAGTTGAAGCAAACATTAATGGTAGCATCTGTAGGTTCATGCATCGAAGGCAAACAACTTGGGAGTGATTTCTGGTTTTAGATCGATGTTGAAAGAAGGAGGAGCAAAATCATTATGGAGGGGAAATGGAATCAATGTCCTCAAGGTATAACGTGGCTCTAGTATAGTTTTTTAAAGTTGTTGTTTAGTATGGGTTTTCCTATGCTAAGGCCTAAGAAAAAACTTTTGCGAAAAATTTTTTAGTCTTTTTTACTTCAATATGTTCCTGAATTTTCTACCCAAAATTCAGGATAGAATGGCAACTTTCCTAATTCATTGTCAGCATCATACCTCAAATTTAGACTAGCATATGTACCATTACATTTTAAGATGTATATTTATGAAATGCTTTTTTGATTAGTATTTTTTTGATTTTCCAAACTTATACTTTTATGCTATGCAAGTATAATAAAAATTTAACATTGTCCACAATAATAAGCTTTGTATTAAATCTTCAGTGTTTTATATTGTATTATTTATATAATGTTTTAGTCTGTTCAACAAACAATTTTCAAATAATTCATGCTATGGGTTGTATTGGTGGAGTAAGTAGAATTTGTTATCTGTAGGGGTCGATTGGTGAAACTGAGTTTTTTGAACTTTCGCTTGTCACCCTGTAACGGTTTTATTGAAATCTCATCTGTTGAGCATAGTTTTATAGAAACTTAACTCCACTTCTTGATAAAAGCTCAAGTTAAAACCTTGATGCTTGAATTAATACAATCATTGACAAAACATAGGGCAAATGGGGTTGCAAAAACATTAAAAAGCTGTTTTGATTAAAAGAAATTATACAAAATGTGTATACTGTGAATATAAAATTTACAAATTAGAGATAGAGTTAGTTTTAAAATCAAGTATTTGGTTCAGTAAAAACATCACATAAAACTTCACAGTTTTCTCTTAAAGATGCAATTGGTGCTGTCAAAACATGATCAACATTAAAAAACCAAAATTTGTTTGAGATTTGTTGGATTGTTAGATTTGTTGGATGTCCTTAACTGCAAATGTACTGTTTGTTCCAAGAGAAAATATATAAAGCTTTTATATCAGAGATGATTACAAAAAGTGTGTAGAAATTACACTGGTAACGTTATTTCTAGACAGCATTATTATTGTCACAAACTAGTTCCCCGAGCTTGCGAGCTGCAGAAGTTAAGCATCATTATATTGCCCAATATATTATAAAAATCAACAGTAGATTATGTGAGCAATGATGTTAACTTTCATTTATCAATACCTCTAACATCGATGTTGATAAATATACTACCAGTGTACATAATAAAAACTACATTTTGGTGTGCCACTGCACTTTGCTGTGCTTTTATTGTGCTAACACAGCTTTGCCTTCATCAACATTGTCAAATATTTGTTAAGGATGTCCCGCAATGAAGGTTTGCAAACCTGAAAATCATGTAGATTGACACAAATGAATCTAAAATCTAGTCGTATAAGCTTCAAAAGAAACATGTTTTATCCAAAAGTTGCCAACAGTGCATTTAACAAAATGTAATTGCTCAATAAATTTATTAAAATTATTTTTAATGGCAAATTAGAAATCAAAGTTGATTAGTAAATGACCTTAATTGTAACCATAGGTGAAAAATTTATTAGCGATATTATATTTGGGTTTTGCTATTGTTATTGTCCACATCACCTAAATCTTAGACACAGGTGTTATTGAAAAATCTTTTCACGTTTGGTTTCACCTTGGCCTATACGTAATATGTAATGATGATCACACCAAATGCTATACTCAAAATATAATAATATTGTTAATTTGAAGAGAACTGCACTTTTTATTCTGGGTCATTCCATACAAAATCAACCACCCTTAGACACCCTTACCTCTCAGATTTTTTATATGTGATAGGGTAGAAGAATTGATACAAAACAAAAAATTGAAATTTTGGCATTTTTGCTACTTGAACAAGCCCTTTTCTTCTATTATGCTTCTAGCATCCATAGCTTTTATGGTAAAATGCTAAAAATTGGCAGGATTTGAATCTTGATTACGTTGTTAATATTAAAATAAAATTTAATTTAACAATAATAATGTTTCCTCTTGAAAATTCATTATTTGATGGTAAATGTTTTGGATCTTAGCGAGGACACTATACCAAAAAAAATTTGGTTTGATTCTATCTCAAACTCAGGCATGGTGTTAAATTTCCTCAGCGTAATATGTACATTTTTATAAACCTTTGGGAAACACTGCTTTTTTTTCAGAAAGCTGCATATGACAAGTTAAGTAAAATAATTGATTTTTTTGTATGTTTGCAGTCGTTTATATTTATGATGCTTAGAGCCAATATTGTTATTTTGGCTTTTCTTTACAGCAGCAATTGCTTTTTGGCAATTAGAGTATGGAAATATGTATTGTATGCTGCCACAGTAAGTTGATTGTGTATGCTTAATCTTCAAAGTGGTTCATCTGGCACTGTGGTAGCATATTGTGCAATATATTTCTCTATAAATAAAGTTCTAATTACTGGTGTCAAGAAAATGTGGCTCTATATATAAAAGCATTAAATAATCATTTATTTTACTCCACTTGTTACTGTTTACTCCACACTGCCTTTGGAGGAAATACACTGTTTCCCAATGGTTTACAAAAATTTACATAATACGCTAAGAAAATTTAACGTCAGGTCAGAGTTTGAAATTCACCATGAGAAGTTAAAGCTGAAATAGACTGTATCTGTGGTATCTACGTAAAGCACCAAATTCTATAAAAATTATTACGGTGCTCTCACTGAGATCAGGACCTCAGAATATTCAGCATTGAATCATGAATTTTCAACAAAAAACACTGTTCATATTAAATTACATTTTATATCAATATAGAGAGCATAAGCAAGAATTCAAAACTATGAGTTTTTGGTATTTTACTATGGAAGCTGTGGATGATAGAAGCAAAAAAAAGGAAATAGAGCTTTCTCTGGTTGCAAAAATGTCAATATGTCCAGGGTTTATATCTTGAAAGCTGATTGAGCTAAAATGCTGAAATTTTTTTTTGACAAACTTAACTTAAGTTACTGGTAATGAGTTAAGTGATTTCTGTTTGTATTGTATTTTTGGTGAAAACTATTGATGGAATTTAAACATGTTTAAAAAGTTCCTGGTTGTGCATTTTTACTATAGAATAGGAAACCTATGAAATGACAACTTTTAAACTGATGCACATTTTGAACAACCTTAATCTGCAGTAATATATATATATCACAATATTATGTCGTCATCATTTATATAATTAAGGTTGATTTTGTAAGCAGTGTTTAACTTGTTAAAGAACTTTAAAGAAGGACATAGATTACCATTGCTTGCAAATTCATACGATTTTGAAAATATTTGTTGTGTAGATTGCACCAGAAACCGCCGTTAAATTTTTTGCTTATGAGAAGATGAAGCAACTTATTGGTGCTCAATACAAGTCTGAGATTGGTGCTCCACAGAAATTTTTGGCAGGGTCCACAGCTGGTGTGATTTCGCAGACAGTTATTTATCCAATGGAGGTACTGTAGATGTATAAAAGTTTTGGCCAGTACTTGTAGCTGGTTTATCTAAACTGAACAATGTAAACTGCTTTTGGATATTGTTTGATCATGCATAACAGCTATATGGCATGCTGTGCAGTTGTAAATATTCTATATTCTAACTGTATATTGCTTTCCATGACCACAAGGTTTAACTAGTGAGTTATTTTTGGATAATATTCCGGTGGAGTTATTTTGAAAAATCTAACAATAATAACCTTAAATTTGGTTCTTTTTTTAGGTTATCAAGACTAGATTAGCCTTAAGGAAAACCGGTCAGTATACTGGTATTTTGGATTGTGCTTACAAAGTATTGAAAAATGAAGGACCGACTGCCTTTTTCAAAGGGTATGTCCCCAACTGCATTGGAATTATTCCTTATGCTGGTATCGATCTGTGCATTTATGAGGTAAGCAGATTCATGGGTGAAATGTTAAGATTCTTCATGGTAAGTACTGAATTTTTAATCTTAAGTAGGGATAGGGTTCACAGAAAACATTTAAAATGTCTAAAGCAGTGGTCTTCAACGATTTTTGTAAAATCGCCCCTTTTTCGGATTTCTGGGTCAAAATCGCCCCTATGATTATTTTTGTACGAATGTTTTTGCTTCTTGCGATATACAATATGCTTTGAAATTATCACAAAAAAGAAAGAACAATCAGAAACAAAGCAAGTATGACGTTATGCAATAATAGCGTGGTATATAACAGATACAAAATTATAAAATCACAACTTGGAAAACAATGGAAACAGTGTCTTCCTCCCCCTTAAAAAATAAAATCCCCCCCAACTTCAAAAATTGTCACAGTTGCCTGCCCCCTTGATGGACTATATCGCCCCCGTCGAATAACCCTGGTCTAGAGCTTGGTGAATTTTTTTTTTAATGCACACTTTGAATACTGATGGTGTAGGACCTTTTTTCCTGGGAAAAATTAAATTGTGATATACTACAATTAATAGAGATACCTTGGTGCACAAGGAGAAAAGCCTTTGAAAATCGATCTACGCAATTGATTCATACATTTTCATATAAGTACACTCAAATGTGATCAAATTGGCAATTTATGCTTAAAGTGATCTGTTTGTACTGGAAGCCGTACTTCTGGCAGGCATGTTTTTCTATCCTGTTTCCATGTTTCCGAACACTCGCCCCTGACCAACATAACACTTTTGCTCACTGCAGTGAGAAACTTGTATCTGCAAGGTTCGGCCAGTCTTCTCATGTCTGCTCCTTTTTCAAAACAAATCGGCAGAATCTTACTGTGATCGATGAAGGCTTTGTCATCTGCATCATTCGGATTTTGTAGTACACTATTTCACTTCTTGTCAACACCAGCTGTTGGGTTATTTACCAACAATTTCATACTTAACAATGTTGTGCTATCGGCCTAAGCAGGATAAGAAATTTTACAGCTAAATCAACAAAATATTAATAACAGTTTTTCTAAGTAGTAAGTTTTCAAGTATTTGTAATACCTTCATACCAACAAAGGTTATACTGAAAAAGTTTCATGCGTTAATTATTTTTAGACACTGAAAAATTATTGGATCAAAAATTACAGCGCAGAAAAAGAAAAACCATCTGTTTTTCTGTTGTTGGCATGCGGAACCATATCAAGTACCTGTGGGCAACTGTCAAGTTATCCTCTTGCTCTTGTGCGAACTAAAATGCAAGCTCAAGGTACTGTTTAGATTTGAAATTTTTAGGAAAACCTATACAGGTTTTCTTGTAATTAGGTAATGCATGTAAATTGACTACCACAATGATTACTGATTATTATTTGTCCACTATTACAGCTACAGCTCCATCACAAAACAATGAAAAGCTTTCAATGGTTTCATTATTTCGTTCAATCATTCAAACAGACGGTATTTTTGGTTTATACCGAGGATTAGCGCCAAATTTCATGAAGGTTACTAATCTATTTATTTTACTTAAAGGGGAACTGAAGTCATTTTCAACCTAATTTCGAAAATGCAAACGAAATTTTTCTATCTTTTTTCTTTAACGAGTTATTGGCTTTACCGTTTTCAAAAGCTGTGCGGGGAGCGGATCTGACGTCACCGGGTTTGTTGTTATTCGAGCATGGTTCAAGCACATATCAGATCAATGGAAAGTTGCTGTTGCAAGAGTCATTTCGGCGAATTTAGTGTTATCTGCATAGGTAGACACCCGCAGCGTATACACTCAGTACGCACGCGCGTTCCATTTTTCGCCTGTGCTTTCTGAACTTAAGCTTTAAAAAGTTTTTCACTGAAGAAATTTCACGTTGTCACCGTTTTGGTTTCATAGTCATATCATATCGCCACTGGTTGGATACGTACAGTTTTTATCACATGTACGTTAGTTTGTTCTATTCCATTGATTTTTTCTGGCTACTCTAAGCAAAAAGTTTATGAAATCAACAGAGGTTTAACGTTACGATTACGAATACGATTTTGATGTTAGCCTAGCAGGTCTATGCGAAAGTTAGTTAAAGCCTGCCGTACCCGTTGGCTATCTCATGGTGAAGCTGTGATTGCATTGAAAACAGAACTTTTTGCTGTGTATGCAACACTACAATACTTTGCTTCTGAAAAGAAGGATTGCACAGCAATTGGGTATTCTTCATTTAATTTGTTCAAAACATTTTCTTTGCTCTCTTTACTTACTGAATGCTGCTTTAGAACAACTAAACAAACTGTCATTGCTATTTCAAAAAGGCAGCTTTAACTTCTCTCAAATACAATCTGAATTTTTATCATGCCAAAAAGAAATTGCAAACCTTTGCCGATTCGGACCAGATTGTAAATAGCTTGAAACTTGAGTGGAAAAAAATTTCAAAACTTCTAGCAATCTCTCAAAATGAATTCCTTGTAGATGAAATTGAGCTGATCCGATTTACTTCTAAAAAATACTGTGAGGCTCCGCAGTCTGTAAGACCGTTTTCTCGAGCCTGAGATACTTTGCTTTTGGAATCTTTGATGTTAAAGAGATTCCCCTTGTATCCCCACCCGCGCCAGCTTTATGGGAATCGTGATGTTCCTGCTGATCAGTAGATTTAGAATTGTTTCTGCTGAACAAATCTTGAAAGTACAAAATGGTTATCAGACGTTTAAAGATAGATTGGTAATGCCAGAATTTGAGTTCTGCCAAGATGCCGGTGAAGTATGCAGCAAAATTGCTCGAGATAAGATATTCCAAGAAATGTTTCATTGCATTGCATTGCACGTTTCAATGCTGCATTGCATTGACAATTCCTTGACAATTGACAGCCGCTTGGCCAGAGCGAAGATTTTCGACTTTATGTCGTGTTCAAACCAAGCAACCCAATAGACTGCTAAATGTTACCCTGAATGCTCTTTTGAACGTATCGATCAACGGCCCGAAAAAGCTGACAGAGTAAGCTGCGCAAACCATAGCTGAGAAATGGCAACAAAAAAAGAATTGACGAGAGTGACACAGCGAGCGTTGAAGGCAGTGGAATCCGCATTTTCGGAAAATGACGAGGACATGGACACTGATGATGCACCAGTTTCATTACGTGAGATTGAAACAGAAGCTGCAAAATTTCTGTTGTAAATTCTGCACTGTTGTGTTGATAATTAAATTGTCCGTTTAAGCAACTGTAGACTGCGGCTAGTATTACATATTTCGGTAAAATAATTTTCGATCCTTCAAAATTTCTTAGCGGTCGCCCAAGTCAAACCTTAAAAAAACACTGCACATACATATAACACTTTAATAAAAAACGCCTCTTATAATTAATCAATCATCCATAAACAAAAAATAAAAAATCTGTCTACCACGACCACTGAATTCGCCCAAACGAATCTTGCAACTGCAACTTTCTGTTGATCTGATATGTACTTGAACTATGTTCGAACAACAACAACCCCTAATGCTGCCGCATTCGCTCCCCGCACAGTTATTTGAAAGCGGTTTTGCATATTTTATCTTTTTTCAGAGAATCGGTTGAAAATGACTTCAGTTCCCGTCTAACAGAAATACTGTAACAGACTAGAAACAATAAGTCATCAAAATCAAATGTTAATCAAAACTATGTGTTTTTGTATGATTTTTACCAATATTTTTTGTAAATGTTTTTAGGTTGTTCCAGCGGTCAGTATTAGCTATGTAGTGTACGAAAATATGAGAATGCGTTTGGGCGTATACAGATGATAGCGCTCTCGCTGGTAATATGACCCAGCTTAGTTTCACGAGCATTCCGACAGAGAAAGCTGGAAAATTCTTTTTCAAGAATTGTACAATTTATCTTGATTTTGTTTTTTTATACTAGTTTTGATTTTTTGTTTAATAAACATGATTTAATAATTCTAAAACCCCAATTAACAGTTATGTTTTCAATGAATCAGCACCAATATTATCTGCTTTTGTTGAATAAGGTGAATTTTTTTTTTGGATGTCTGTTTATGTAGCTTAAACACGTTTGTCACATTGTTATATAGAAAATATGCTATATGGGATAATATGTTTTTGAAAGTATAAATGCAGTTTCTTTTAAACTAGCCTAATGTTGTAAACGTGCATTAGTTTTCCGTTTATTTTTAAAGCTGCGCGCTTTCACTGACAACAATCACTGAATGACATGCAGTCGTTTTCCGATCAAAGATAATATGTTAACTTGATTTTGCGCATTCGACTTTTAAATGCTTTTCACAAAACATTCCACGATTATATTTTTTTGGGAATCGTTGGCGACCCTGACAATCTAACTGAACTTTAATTGTTACTTTCTGCGGTATTTCAGTCGTTTATAGTGATAGTTGGTAAGTTAACGCCTTCATTCCTTAACGTTGTTGATCTGTTTAGATTTTCTGTCAAAACAGACATTTGCTATTTATTTTTGTCCTTAATACGGGTACATGTTATTTTACAGTACGTTGCCATAACGTACGTATTACTTCGCAAGTAACGTATTGATGAATTAGTTAAATAGCATCCCTGTTTATTTTTGTTTTTCATATTTATTTATTTATTTATTAATTAGTTAAATTTGGGCCGAAATCTACCATTCACAAGGTTTCATCATGGTCGTCATGCTAGTCAACATCTGACTACTGTTTGTAATATCGAAGTTATTGTTGCAAACACCGACAAAACATTGTGTGGAATAACCGTCATATTTCTAAACTACAAATGCTGCCCAGAATCAGTGTTTGATTTTTTTCCAATATTGTATGTTTTGGGAGTTTACCGTTTGTTGCTTCGCTATTGGTTAAGCCAGTTGCATAAATAAACTTGTGTCCAGTTAGAAATGGCCAGAAGTGGGTGTTGCCAACTCCACCCCTGTATATGTTATGCGTCACATTTACTTCTTTGAGGTCAGTCAGGTTTTAAATCGTTTTATGATTATAGTACATGGAGCAGACGAGTTCCGTCTGATCTATAAATAGTTTGTATTCGTCACGTTCGATGTGCAGATAACATGAATGAAATCCTTTTGCTACGTGAGACCGGAAATCACTAGCAATTAATATTAAAGGTTATAGATTAGAAATTTGGCAATGTTTAACGTCAATAGCTATCACGATCACTTACAACAGATGCATCGGATCTAGAAAAAAATCTTTGTAACTTTACAATACCTTTTGATTGACTTCGTTACTGAAATGTCAATTTTGTTGATAATGAAAATTGCTTGCACTAATTATTTTCAGGAACCGTGGCAAATTTCCAGGGGGTCTTCAGAAATTGTCATTTTTACGTATTCACTTTAATATATTTTTAAAACTTGTTTTAAAAATTCAGAAATGCGAGTTCGACCAGTGTCTAAACTCTAAAGGCTACTTGCAAAAGTCAATAAATGCTCAAACTTTATAGCGTAAGCAGCAGAACGAATGAAGAGATTTAATACAGAAAAAGAAAAAGTTTCTCGGCGGAATTAAACATAAAATTTACTTGAGCAGGGCCTGTGTCAATTGCCACATTTGCAACTACGTTAATCTGGCCCAGTAGTTGGTTCGGAATTAATGGCCTGTTATGTTATAAAGCAAAGGGTATTCTAAAAATGCATAAAATAACTGTCGATTGCGTGTTATGGTTGTTAGATCGTTATTTACAGTTGCTGTATATTGCATATTTTGCGCATTGTAATTTTAAAACACTTCAAAAGTAATTTTCAATTTTTGTTGCCCTAAACGTACTTTCCCTTTTTAGGCATTCTGACTTTTTCTGTTTCCGCAAGAACTTAAAGCGTTTTCACGCAATTCTTTTCACAATCTATTTCCAGCGATTTGTACATTGCGAAAAATCTATCACATACTTTTGCTGAAAATCACAGTAAAACAGAAGTAGGCCTACATACTGTCCCATGACGATCAAATTTGGAGCGCTGTGGAACTTTTTAGCAAAATTGTTTGACATAGCTATTTTACCGTAAGGGAAAAATGTTAAAGATAAGTGGTTACGAGAATAAACATGGCCAGTTAATTACTGAGTAGCTAGTTACGGTTAAATGAAAGTTAGCAACACCATGAGCTCCGCCTAGAATGGATGAATGAGCAAGCAATTTTATCAGGTTGTGTTGACAGAGAGTCAGAAGTTTAAAGAAACCGAGATTTCTCTCCTGCTTGTTTCTTCATTGCTCCTACAACGTTACGTAACGTTTTCCGACGTCATCACTACTTACAAGTGCTCTAGTTGTGCAAATACAGATCTATTTGCTGTGAAGCATTCCTGTCATCAATGGAATACAATTCACACAAGGCAAATTCTACAATACTGACCGTATCTTAACACGTTGTCTGTAGACCCAGTTATTCACGTTAAGTTAAACAAGTAGTCTACAATTAATGATTGTATGTCTGTTAATAAATAATATTCGCGGAATTGTGGCTAAACCTAGATAAGGAGAAGACTGGGTTATGTTAACAAAGAAACGAAAAAATTAATTTGGAACGCACGACTTTTCCAGTAACTATGTGACGACTCAAGTTCAAACAAATAAGAGCGGCTCAACGTGTATGACATCACACACGCCACTCATCAATTTTTTCATGAGTAAGGAAAAGTGTAATGAGATTTAAAACAACGTAGCAAAATACGAGACTGAAACTTGTGTGGTTTACAGCGAACGGTGAAATAATCTCGTTCACATATATAAGCAAATAACAAAGAATCAAAAAACTATGCACAATAAAAAACGTAGGTAGAAAAATCGTCTTATTGAAAAAACTGTATCATGCGGGCATAACTCATTATTTAACATGAAAATTTTACATTAAAACCTGTTTTTGTAATTGGAACAACAGTAAGCTTAGAAAGCATCTTGCAAGTAGTTAATCAAGTAATTACTGTATAACCGAATTGAAATCTTGATGTTAACAATATGAATTATAAGTTGCATAACATTGACAAAACATTTAACTTTTCAAACTGAAAATCACTCTTAATACAAAATATGCTGTGTAATGATAACAAACTTTAAGCAGTGGTTGAGTATTACCGAAAGCCAGACTTAGGATTTAAATAGTGAGACAAAGGCTATATATGATGCATAACAGAATTTTATTTTATGGATTCAACAACACCTGCTTACATAACCATTTTAGTAAAATTTTTGTGAGTTAATATTCCATGATTACTAGTGTATATAAACAAAGATTAAACAATTGTAAAACTTTCAAGGCAGTATTCTTTTATTTTTTCTGGCAATGGTAAGAGGTCAATAATTTCTGAAATATAGGACTCATTTTCCCTCTCAAAGGTATCATTTCCTTCCTCAGAGTGTTCAAGATTATGTTGGGAGTTCTGATTGATCAAGTCACGTATTGTGTATTTGCACATTGCCATCAGGGTAGCTGGACTTTCTTTCAGTGCCAAAACTTCATAGTCACGAAATAGATATTCTTTGCCCATATAAGGAATATAGAGGCATCTGTGAGTACCATGGACTTTTCCAGGAAATTGTACACCTTCATTTGTTGTGTTTTGCTGAAAGAGTAACAGAAGTTGCAAAAACAACTGAGCTGGTACAGCATGTTGTCTCTATGGTTGAACCGCTATCGTTAGCATTATAATGATAAAGCATTTTGTACTAATGAAGATGCCATGTAGGGCAAAATATATATTTTTAAACAACAATTGTTTGGTTGATCCGGTAACTAAATTTTGCAGAATTTTATTTACGTACTTCTGTTTACATATTATGAATACATTCATTATGGTTTGTACAACATATGATCCATGAAAAACAGATCAATAGTGTTATATCTAGTAAATATGCAGGATATTTGCCTACAATTTTGCATACATTTACGGGGGAACACTCACAGCAAAAGTAGCAGAGACAGATAGCCTTTGACCTCTCCAAGTTTTCCCCATTTGAAGGTCACCTTTTGTCCTTCCAATATACAAAGGTTCCAGATATGAACAATCAATTCCACCAATAACAGAATTGCTGGGTATGTGACCATATGTGCATGATATCCAGTGAACACTATCCGCATTTTTTGCAACTAAAACTTCATATTCTTTCGCCCGCCGAACGCCTGTTCCATAAGAAACTAGCAGACACCTATATTTTACATGATAAAATCATAATAACATCAGTTTCAATTTATACAACTCACTACAAACGATCAGTACAATGCATCAAACAGCTTCAATAACATACTTTTCACTTGGAATCAGTATCCCAGGAGTTAGTTCATTCCTGTTTTCACGAAGCCTTGTTCTGCCTATATACAAAGTTTCATTATCAAATGATCTTCCTCCTGTAACGGCTCCATGAGGGACTTGTCCATCTGATGAACTTTCCCAGTGTATGGAATCAGCAGGAACAACAGTTAATCCAGAACCACGATCACCTGACTCAATCATGGTCCAACGACCTGATAACAGCATGGGTCACCAAGAATTTTTTTTTAACTTATGCAGAATTCAGCTTTTTGCAACACTCTGCAAACTTCTTCAACTTAAAAATTCAAACTTCTGAACAGAAAAAATAAGTTATCACTATATCAGCTATTAAGATGTAGCTTGTAATGACAAAGTAACAAAGAACATGACACCACCTGGGGGACAAAGTAAATTCCACTAATTTTTTTTATAAAAAGTAGACTGCCAATAACTTTTGATAAAATGGATGATTTGATTATATCCGAGACAAGTCAGCATTAAACATAAATAAAATGTGCATATATATATGTATATATATAGAAATGATATATGATTTGCTACTTCGTGGTACACGAAAGAGCAAATCATAAAATCAAAGCTCCATTAAATTAGCAGAGTGGATGCATAATATAAACTGATAAAATATGAAACACTTTGTGATGCAATACTGCTTAAGGCAGCTGTAGAGTATTTCTTGATAATGCCGATATCAGGTTTGAACACACGTGCAAAAACACATATATTGTAACTTGGTTAAATGACAAAATATCCAGATAACAAAATATCCTTTATCCGAGTATGAGATAACTGAAAATGCCTTGGTTATTCAGTTAACCGATATCTGGATATCTGCTGCAGTCATAAGTCAAACCATCTTATTTGTATAATGATTCTGTATGCCAGGCTGGAAAGCATGGCACTTTTTGATGAGATCTCGGGGGGGGGGGGCAGGACAGCCATAATTGGGGTGACCGGGTGTAGGACGGCTAAAATTAGGGTGCACCGGATGAAAAATGGTGTACTAGGTGCATTTTGCATTCTGCAAAGAACACAAGTTTAAACACAGAGCCTGTGGGCTTTCTTTTTTGGCAGTAAAAATGGAGGAGATATTCAGGTGCACCAAACACAGTATTCAAAAAGCTTGAGGGTGCAGTTGCCATGCTTTCCACTATGGCCTGCATGGAAAGCTTGCATTTTAGCACAGGAAAATTTAAGCTAAAAATGTTTAGGTCTAAAATAAGTCCATGTTTTATGTCACGCCAGTATTAAAACTCTATTTTCTGCCGCAAGTAATTCCTATTTTAATAAATGGATCCAATTCTTAACTCCAGTTCAAGTTACACATGACAAGAGATGAAAGCATAGGGAATTTTACAGCACTTGCTATCATTATATGCAAGTTTATTGTAATATTTTGTGACACTATTCTAAAGCGCTACACCAGAAAGGCTGAAGCTGATATTTATGCCACAAGGCGTAACGATATTTGCTCCTTCGCCACACCGGAGACCTCCAGCGTATCATA
Source organism: Clavelina lepadiformis (assembly GCF_947623445.1). NCBI lineage: Eukaryota > Metazoa > Chordata > Ascidiacea > Aplousobranchia > Clavelinidae > Clavelina > Clavelina lepadiformis. The sequence continues at coordinate 12,981,633 of NC_135247.1, forward strand.
CAAATTTTCCATACATGATACTGATGTAATTTTTAGACTTATGCATGCAAGAAATTGCAGTACCGATAACCTAGGCCTACATTGATTTCATATATGATAGGTTTTAAAGTTTACTGTATTTGCTGCCAATACTGGGGTCTCCTTTACTTTTGCACTTTAGGTCTCGTTATTTCGCTATCGGGATCGAGTATTATGAAATTATTACATCATACTTTCGTTTTTATTACCTCACAACTCCATCTCATTTAGTCTTTTAAATCGGAATACAAAAGTATAACATATCTCGTATTTAATGGTACCAAACTCCAAGATAGTATAGCCTAGTTCAGTGGTTCTCAACCTTTCATGGTTCATGGCCTCCTTCCAGTGACCGTCATAAACCGTGACCCCTGCTCATCAATAAAAAATGTAGATTGTTGATTGCAAAACACTTTTTACTTCATTACATCGTGTGTAGTGGCCTTTGTGCCGTAAATTTTGTACAGCTAGCACAAAACCGTGACAAACTTGTATCCCGCTTTGCCTCGCCTTCCCCTACCACTACACTATAACTCACTAGTGAGGCATCTGTTTGTGGTAACCGGAAAACGCCCCCATGGCACTCCAGGGGAGCCATTGGGCCCCGGTTGAGGAACCCTGGCCTAGCATAGTTGTTGAAAACTTGTTTAATGCAAGTTTGGGTATAGTGCAGATCTGCACAAGCAAATGACGTCACAGTTTGAGTAGCTGGGGTCTAGTATACAAAATCATCTTGTGGTTGTGCACTTCTGTACTAGACTCAAAGGTTTTGTATACATTACGGGACGTCTACGCCATTTTAAGTACAGTAGCCTACCTACCGGATACATCATGTTTTGAAAAAGTCTGAAACATTCAGCTTGAGAAGGCCATTAAGTTACCGGTATTAACCAATGCACGGGCATGGACAATGGTACTTATAGACTTAGGCTACAGCTGCCTTTTACCCGCAATTTAGCAGCATGCAGACTATAAGCTAGCCCAGCTTACGGTAGTTATTAAGCATTTTACACATAGTGAAGTCTTTATAAACCAACTGGTTAGAGCCTATCGATACTTCATTTCCAAACCCAACAAAAAACTGACATCACAAGTAGGCCTACCGTATTTCACCTGGACCTGGCATAAACCTTCCATCTTACACTCCTACAATCGTCAACAGCGAAGATATCGATTTATGAAAGCCTTTTTACGTCAAAGTAATTCATCCGTAAACAACAAGCGGTTATCGAAATATCATTGGTCCAAAGGTCTCAACGCCCACAAAAGTGAATGAGACTAGTATTTTTCCAACAAGCGTAGTACTGTAGTGTGCAGTGACTGATTCACGTTTGAGCTGAAAATATGCTAGTCATTAGTGTTGAGTCTAAACAGGCCTTTAACGGCATCTGTTTGTGCAATTTTTTATATGATGAGGCAAACGTAGGTTTTCCAGAAGATTGTTTGAAAAAGCTTTTTCCCAATGAATCGCTTCCATTTGTATGTACTGCGTTTGTCAGCCACTGACGGGGTGAGCGCTTATATTGCCGGGGTTTGGAGCATAAATAAAATGTTCCATATAGTTGATGCTAAACCTTCAAGAATTTTATTCCAAATCATTTTAAGAATAGATACCCACCCACGCACGTACGTACACATGAGATTCACCAAAGTGAACGCCGATTTACAATAAGTAAAAAAGAAAAGCTGGTGCAAGTTATAATAAACAAAGACAGAATTAAGGCTTCAGTGCACGCACAATTTGTTGTCAAAAAATGTCATAGGCTACTTTCCAGTTGGACCTACCGTCCGTACCTGCACATGTCCTACAGTCAAGGGGCAAAAATAAAGATACTATCAGCAAATCAATATGTGCTGCAATATCCGTAGGCTACTAAGTTAATATAAATTACACTTTGATTATTTAAATCAGGGGTGTCAAACTCAATCGCACCAGGAGCCAAAACTCAAAACTTATTTAACGCCGCGGGCCGTAAAGATAAAACTTGATTGAACGTTTCGTGACACGAGTACATGAATTGAAACAAGCAGCGAAACAACACCAAATTTTTCATGTTTTTGACGATTTTTGACTGGGCTATTTTTGATTATTTTTCTCTTACGTCATTATGTTTCGCTCATCTCCTTGCAAAAGCGTTAAAGAATTAACAAACAATAAAGAAAAAAAGCAGCCCAGATTCAAAGCGTTAGAATAAATCTATTTATTCTATCGTATGGTGAAGCAACTGCTGTGCTGCTGTATTGTGCGATTTGTTATAATCTTGTTTCTTGCTTGAAAAAAGTAAGTTATACTGTACATTGTACAATGATCTCGCGGGCCGGAAATAGTTCAATGTATAAAATAACATTGCGGGCCTAATTTTATTGTAAAGCGGGCCGGGAATTTCACACGTATGTCTTAAATGAATATAATCAATGGAATGGCCATGTTGGAAGTTACAATTATCACGATTCAACTAACTTATTTTCAGAAATCAGAAAACCGTTGTTTGTCTGCACACGTGCTGTTTCCTCGTGTCGTGTCCTCCTTTCAGGTGATGAAAATATGGTAACACTATATAAGGCGGCATTCAAAAGCACGTACTTACAACAACAAAAATGACTTAATACTGTTAAATAGAGTTCGTCTGAGTCTGCTTATTACTAGAAAATCATCGCCTGGCTTTTTCTTATACAGTATATATCTGCTCTCTTGACGTCATCACGTCACTATGTCCATTTCTACTTCACCCACTCAGTTAGGCTGGTTAGGCGCACGCATTCAAACGTTGAACGTCACGAAGAGCATGATGACGGACCAGTGTTAGGCTATTGTCTATGGCTACTGTTTTAGAACTGGTCATTAACCGCAGCTTTTAGCATTAACAAACTTCTCGCCGGGAAGGAAAAGATTTGAATTCATGAGAATGCCGAATACCAATAATAGATTTTGAGATTTCTCAAATCCAAATCTATTGACTGCCACCTTAACAAAAAACTATACATTCCTATGATTTTTCACAATGTTGGTGAATCAAAGAAATCTGTTTTTGCTGGCCTATACAAAATCGATAAAAATATTTGCAGTAATTCCACTGTCTTTATGATAGATTGATTAAATCAATGTAAATTGTTTTGAAGAAGTAAGGTATTTTTGTGACAATTTCACATAAAAAGCATTTCGAAACTTCTGGTAAGCTATCATTAAATAAATGTTCTTTCAATGGCTCAGTGTGCGTGTATTGTTTTTAGTTCTTATGTTAGTGTAACATTTCTCTTTATTGTCTTGTATTGGACATCTGAGGCGTATGAATTCTCAATATCTTCTTTCTGACATGTGCGATTCAATACGTTTAGTGCACCAGAATCTATACTATCGCGCCCTCTCTTTGGTCACGGAAACGGGATTCCAATCCTTGGGACGGGTATTTTTTGTGGGAGTTACTTTTCACCATCCAGCTACACTAGTCTTAATCATCTTTAAACTTATTGTTTGTTGTCGTTACCATGTTACTGCTCAGTGTCCAAATTTAACTATAATACTTATTTTTTTCGTTTGATTGTTTGTTATTTGTATGTTGTGTTTACTAGCCGTCCTAACCATTGATTTTTTTCATTATGTGTTAAATCTTTCTTGCCCGTTAAGCCCTTGCTTAATGAATTGTGATTTTTGTAAGTTATAATGGTTAGCATTTTATTTTTCGTTCCTTACTGACGATAACGAAAAATAAACGATACGATGACGAGCGATTGTCGATTATGATTACAATTATTTAAGTACGTATAACGCAATATCAAATCACTTCAGTAGGCCTACTGTATTAATATACCGACCTATTTTACCAAAGGGACCCCTGAATCAATTTTAGTCATCCAGTCATCCAGGGGTTCATCCAGTCCTAATCCGCTCCTGGTCGAATCTAAGTTTAAAGTGACGCGAGTCATGTTATGACAGCGGTGACGTCAAAAATAGATTATTAGCTAACAAAAATGTAACTTTCTAAAAAATTACACCTCTCGGTAAAGAATATCAACCAGATTAATTTGTTGACAGCGATGACGTCATAGTATTCAATTTAGTACAAAGCATGGTGGGACCTCAAAAAAGCTATTAAGTTGAATGGCTGAAAGCATTGACTTGACTTTCCTTTACTCACCTCGAGTAACAGTTTCAATTGACTCGGGTCTGAAAAATGCCTCTGTCGCAACCCTGTTCGACACCTGCAGTTTGGTGCCTAACCTAACTCTAGCGTGCCTAGTTTGGTATGTAGGACTATTAGTAACCTACTGTAGTAATCGTTCATTTACCACTCAACTATCGTTACTGTTGATAAAACTAATGAACAGTTACAGAACAACATATATTGCCTATTTTAAGGCAATGGGCCACATTAAACCACGATACTGAAGCTTATACCGCAACAATAATAACTCTTTTTTTCTAGTGAAATAGTATGACAGCTTAAAACAAAATATTTTCTGTCCTTGTAAATCACAATATGACCCTTTCGCTTTTGCTTTACGCTCACGTTAATTACGTCACATCATCAAAAGGTCAAACACTAAGTCAAATGCCAGCCAATCAATAAGATATAGATGCTGTCAGTCCAGGGGAGGATTAACCCACCTGTAATAAAGAACTTTGCTGAAGAGAAGACTTACTGTTAATTGAGGCCCCTTATCATTCCAAGACTGAAATAATCCATAACGCAAAACAAGAATTACATAAATTAGTCATTTGTTTATCTTTGTTACCCAAACTCAAATTAGGCTTAACTTAAAAATGAAAATGGTGGGCAAGTTTCGATTTTTTAAACGAGAAACTAAATTTTTTTAAATTCTGTTTCGAATTGCTTCAATTTTAAACTGCTATCAAAGCAACTGAACAGGAGCAAGAGTGATTGCAATCAAAGAGCGTATATCATCTCATTATAAATATTGGAGGTTTACCATTATTTAAATCTTCAAAGCTGTACCCTATTTTAGTTTTTCTTTATAAAGTACCAATGAGGCATTTATTGTTGTGTTATCATGTAATCGTGAAATGCCCTCGGCAGATGTATTTTTAAAGGCCCTGATGGATGACTGGCAGTTCCTTGAGAAAACCCCAGTAACCTCCAAAGGAGTGTCTTATCGTTTAACCAATCGTGGTATATTTGTCTGTGTTGCACCCGCAAGATTATTATTAAAAGTTATAAAATCTCACACTAGCTATAATAGCTGTAAACGAAGCACTGTTCATGGAGAGTACGTTGAAGGTCGGGTTTGTTTCGTAAACACAAATTGTATGCCACGAAATGATGTTGATTTTGCACTGCTTCAAAATCAAAATCAAAAAATACCTTTAAATTCTTGTAAACGTTAAATGGATAGTGTGTTGCCCAGTAGGTTTTATTGTTTTCCGAGCTATAGTTCTTTAAATTTCTAGACCCTTCGTACCACATTCTCAAAAAACGTTTTTTTGTCGGCCACTATTATCCCAGCGCTATAATCACAGTAGGAAAAGATCTGTCAAATAAAGGATAGGTTACCAATACAAAAACGTGTTCTAAATGTCGACGTCACCATTATTGACAAGAACAGCTGGAAAGTACTTTCAACGTTGAACTTTGTACCTTCCTCAAACCACAGGATGTTTTCGGAGGACGTCTACGTTTCTGAAGGTGGTGACGTTCAAATTTACGAAATCAGGGTTTCAGGGCGGGTGACGTCAGCTTGAAAGTTTAAGTTTCAGTCAACATTTTCATATTATTGCCTAAAACTTGCCTAAATTTGCATTTATATAAAAATTTATATAAAAAATTTTTACTCAAGAAAACTGTTTACACAAATATCTTAGTGTTTTTTCGATCCAGAGCAATCATATAACATTGTCTTTTTTGTAACGATGTTTACACAAAAGAGTAAAGGCTGCCAATATTTCACCAGAAAAAATCATGCATTCGAAGCTATTTTTACAGTTTCTTATTAACCCAAGTTAAATGTTATAACATAGTAACCTAAATCTACCTTCTAATCTAAATCTAACTCCAATAAAACCTTAAATAGCTAAAGACAACTTTTTGCATACCCATTCTGCTAACCTAACCGCCTATCTTTAACAACAGGCTGCATGACCTACATGCGGTGAAATAGTCACTCTCTAGACTAGAGTAAGTTGCTGCTAAATGCATTGAATTATCAAAAGCGTTCACAAACGCATCAATACATTGTATATAATTGCGTCTTACGTCACAAAAAATAGACTTAGGCCTACTTCCAATAACGCAAGTATACGGACTATAAAGACTACCATGCACTGTGTACACTCAAGAATATTTCACAGTCTGAAGCGCTACCTCGTGCTAATCTTTCTTATCGGACATCTGAACGTAAGACTGGGTTGAACGATTTTCAACCAAGACACACAACTAATTTTTGCAACTGCCATACTCCAAAATTTCCCTACAACGATTACATAAAAGTGTTAAAAAATGTTACATTAAAGCCATATCTTGAGTTAGTATAAACATCCAAAAGTGCGGCTACAAGTGGGTGGTCATTTCATCATACGTTTGTAATTTACACCTGGTGTATTTTGTTGAATAGAAACCTTCGGTTACAAATCGCTTTTACTTTTTCAAATATTGTAGAGAATTTTAAATACGTTTATTAAAAGAAAGATCTGGGAAAGATAGTGTCATATTTAATCACAATGAAGTAATAAGCTAAGCCATATCATTTCAAAATCAACATTTTCTATACCAGTCATGGAAATAAAAATTAGTAGGCAATGCGTTGGCCACTCAAACGTTATGGGAAATATACTCTGCGGCCTAGGGTAACCTTTAAGTATAGATGTAGAAACTATAAACTTGTCACCTGTAGACAAATTTGAGATGTAAGCTTAACAAAGAATTATTCCTTCTGGATGTTAATTGCTAGTAATAGATCTCAAAGAAAGGTAGTGATAAAATTGGAAATCCGAAAACATCTCAAACCAAAGAACTACATGCGGAACGTTGAACTTCTCCTTGAAAGCGAACTTCTTTCTGAAATAGTGAGTGCTTTTTCGAAATACAATTTCGCTGTAGGGAAGTTCTTTGCGTATGGTAAAGATGTGATCAAAACTAAGTTTATTACAAATTGTCTCCGGCTGGGTAAGTATTTGTAGATAACCGTTGGTTGCAATCAGCCTACTCTATTGCATACGTGCTAAATAAGTTGTGATTATTAAAATTAGGTCAAACAATAAAGCTGTTTTAAATCTTTTCTTGCTCGTATAAATGATTTAATAAATCATTGCAGCTTTTGTTACAGATCTTCTTTTGATAGGTAATTTTTCTATCGCTTTTTCTATCGTTTAGAATTAGAACGTAAGAAACAATTGTATAACCGGTAAACAATCAAAGAATTGGCCAACAACTGCATAACAACTTATCAACTGAAGAACAGATAAATAATTACCAAACAACAACTTGTGAACTATTTGGTATATTCTGTGCAAATGAGGTTAATTAAAGAAATTAAGCTTCTCTAAACTTCAGGGCTCATCAAGTAAGAAGCAAGTGTCAAACTGGTTAACAATCAAAGCATTAACAAATAACTGCATAAACAACTTAAGGAAAACTTACTCAATGAAGAACTGTTAAAGAGCTATCAAACAACATCTGGTGAACTACTTGGTATATCCTGTGTAACTGACGTTCTTTAAAAAAGTTTAATTTCACTAAACGTTTAAAAGGGTTCAACCAGTAACATACAAGTTTGCAACTGGCAAACAATCAAAGAATTGACCAACACCTGCGTAACAGCTTATGCACTGAAGAACAGTTAAATTGTTACCAACAAACAACTTGTGAACTACTTGGTGTAGTAAGTGCAACTGACGTTCATTAAAGAAGTCAAGTTTCTTCAAAGGTTTTAAAATGATCCACAAGTAAGATACAAATGTGCAACTGCAAAACAATCAAGGAATTGACCGACAAATGCATAGCAACTTACATTAAAAAAGTTAAGCTTCACAAAACGTTTAAAATGGTTCAACAAGTAAGAAACAAGTGTACAACTGTTAATAACAACTCATGCACTGAAAAAAGTTAAATAGCTACCAAACAACAACTCATGAACTATTTTGTGTATTCTGTTCAACTGACGTTCATTAAAGAATTTAAGCTTCTCGGAAAGTTGAAAACGATCCAGCAAGTAAGAAACCAGTGTACAAATGGAAAATATCCGAAGAATTAAAAAACAACAGTATAATAACTTAATGATAACGGATGAACTGACGAACACTTGAATAGCTACCAAGAAACAACTCGTGAACTATTTGGTTTGTTCTGTGCAATTGACTTCCATTAAAGAATTCAAGCTTCTATAAAGGTTTAAAAGGGTTGAACAAGTATAGGAAACAAGTGTACTAATTGTAAGCAATCGAAGACTTAGCAAACAACTGCATAACGAGTTAAGGACAACTTAATCACTGAAGAACAGTAAAAAAGCAACCAAACAACCAAAGATATGGCCAACGAGTACATTTATTCATGAAATCAATGTTTTCTGTTTTTGTAGGCAGCCTATAGCTACGGCAAGACAGTTAAACCTCTTTTTCAGCTCTGCTTATTTTGTTCTTACAATCATTTCGTTTTTATTTGTACACGCAACTGAACATTTAGGAAAGATACACGATTCCAAACAAGAAAATGAAAGTTTTACCTCTAAAAATACCGTACGACCGATACAGCAAGAGCAATAAGAGTAAGATTGTAAACTGTAACAACTTGTTCATTAACCGCTTTTGGCAATCGTGTTTCTAGATTGCTCTGCAATTAGCATTAGTCTAAGTTTAACTTTGAATTAACGCTCGTATAATCAGACCAAGTACATTGGATAGAAACTTCGTGTCGCACCGGAGAAACGTTAGCATAAAATATGGAATGATGCAGTAAGTTTTCAGACTGCCCAAGAAAAACTTACCAAAAACTTGTTATTAATCACTCGTTTTATACCTTCATAATATCGAGAAACTAATTACTATACATTTATTCAAGTATTATTCAATTAATTATACACTTTCACTTTAGTCATAAAATACAATTTGAAAAATTTGATAAGCAGACCTTTAATAAGACAAACTTAAAGACGTAATAAACTCTAATCAGATTCTAAACTTAAACTAAACAAACGAATTTTATTATAAACTAACTTATATTTAGTGTACAGTTGTAGAATGTCGGTGGTTATGCCTTCAGTAATACAATATTCGGAACAAAGCAGTTCAACTTCAAAAATATGATGCATCACGTGTAATATGTGCTTTGACATATTCAACAAATACAACTTTTTTGAGAGATTTTTGTTGAAAAAGATGGTTGAAAGTGGATGACTTTGACCAGTGGTTCCCAACCGCGGCTCCAAGGTAGCTTTCTTGCGGCTCTCAATGACCCCTGAAAATCCCACAAAAAAATAAAAAATCTATTTGCAACAATTAGGGCGATTATTTTTTGAGTTGTCTAAAAAAGTCAAAAATTGGTCAAAATTTATAGCGTTAGGTCAAAATTGTTTACGAATTTTTCATTTTACATCTTACAGTTACACCTTGTAGCCTACTTTATATTGCTGTGAATGGTCCATTGTCTACTTATTGTGAATCATAAACCACAATTGCGCCTCGATTTGACAAAGTTGTTAAAGCTCAAAGCCAATGTCAAGTTGGACATTAAATTGATTTGTGTTATTTTTCTTGTTAGTGTTGCTATTCGTTGGTACATGATTTCATGCTTTAAAATTTTCGTTATAATTACTTGAGTCTTTTCATGCGGCTCCATACGTACTATGAAGTTTGAAATTCGGCCCCGACACCAAAAAAGGTTGGGAACCACTGACTTTGACTCTATTTAGCAACATGTAGGAGTATAGGTTATATAAAGTGTGTCATTTTGTGGTTTGGTCTAGTATTACTGTCGAGCGCTAATTTCTGTGGCACCATGCTTTTGTAGTCACATGCTTTTGTAAAGAATTTGAAAAAGTACATATTTACTTTGGTTATCTTATATGCTTAAACATTTATTATAAGTGAGTCTGACTGGCCTTGTTGCTATAAATTGTTTGAACTCGTGCTTTGTACGCCACAGTTGAAGAATGCAAACGTTTCTATTTGTCAAACATGTTGAATAAATAAGTACAATTGGTAAACGTTTGTGGTTCTCTTAACTTTAACACAAAAACGGCTACATATCTATAAGAGATGCCTATTCGTCAGGAAGCACGTTTCGAAAGAGAGTTAGGTTCAGCAAAAAAGATTAGCAAAAAGCTAAACTTTAGGTCAGATTTAGTCTAACAAGCTATGGCGATCAGAACAGCAGAAACAGGATTTATCGTAATGCACTTTTTGTACAGACTAGAAAATCAAACGAACATTTTATTCTTCGTCAAAAGCTAAGAAATCGTCAATTCCAAAAGTCAAACCCATTGTTGTTAGTATATACTAATGAACGTGAAAAAGTGACAAAGCCAAAAAGACTTAAAACGTGCTTAAAACTAATTAAAGTAATAATTGCTGATAACAACTAGCACGGCCACTAAACCCGTGAAACTGAAATTTAAGGTTTGATAATTTGAAAATAACAAGTTACAGTTTGTTAACACTGAAGTAGGAAAATTTCTTCGGACGCGCAAATTTCCCATACGAATAGTGTCGATCTGAAAAGCATCATCTGGCCATACAAGTTTCGTTGATCTTGATGAACAATTAAATCTAGAATCAGTAAAAGTACTATCAATAAGAACAAGTACTTCGTTTACAAGTTGGCTCTTGTAGTTTAGCTCACTTTCTATATTTTACTTGAAGGGGACACTACGCGTGGTGTCCGTTGGAGAAGCGTTGCTGTTAGGCGCTCTTGAGTGCATTTCAGAGGAAAAATAAATATTGACAAGAGGCTCGTGAATGCGCTTGTGCCTGGTTAAAATTACGTGTCTAACGAACTGGCACAAGGATATCAGAGACAGCTAATTGAGTAAAAGGGCTTAGATGAAACGAAATTCTTTCATTTTGATTAAGTTAATGAGCAAAAAGTTCTTTTTTAGTATGTGTAAGCAGAAGGGAGTGGTTGGGCATGGGAAATATTTCTCTTAATCACCATCGCAGTGCAATGTTTGCGAGAGTTTTATTTTCTGGTTCTAGAGAGCAGAAATGATGTGTAATTTGTTTAATATGTTCTTGTGACGTCATCATATGCTTTAATCGTCAAATCGTAGTGTCCGGGCTCATGCCGTAACAAAGAAAAGTAAACGTGTGCTTTTTGATCCGCTGATTTGTTCTGCTATGCCGAATACTTGGGTTATTTGAAAGTTGTTCCGTGTAAATATTCTTTCTATTACGCCGAACAAATGCGTCAAACCGCAAATTGTCATCGCAATGCCAATATCGGCTTTGACGTAACAAGAAAAGCAAACATATTTTCTTCATTACATGTAGATGTTAACGTATGTACCAGTGTATTTTACAACCCAAACCGTTTAAACATAGGCACGACAGCGCATCATGACAAACTTCTCCATGACAACGCGTTGAGTCGTTAAGTAAAGCTTGACATAACAAACAATTACCAGAAAAACATTATTGAACATTTTCTTTGTATCCCAACAAAATAGGAAATGTTTAAAACACATTCCCAAACACTTCATTTGTCCAGATTATTGCAACGCGATAATTCCTACGCAGAAAAGTTGTCTTTGTATAGTTTTCTAATTGTGCAATGAAGATAACTTTTGTATAACGATTTTTTTAATTATTGCATAATGTCATAAATCTTCGTAGTGCTGGAAACCTTCAGATCTGCTTAAAACTACATAATACAATAACTTAAAGTTTTCAATGTTTTGCCCATACGTTGCAGAGTCAGAGGATTCTTTAAAATAAGAGCATTAATGTCCTAAAACAGAGTTCCATTCAGCTCGTAAAAAGGAAGTTTTTTCAGCTGGAAATTAGACCTTATAAAAGCAAAAGAGGTTATAAATGCAGAGGAGCACAGTTTGCAGAACGAACAATACTATCTTGTTCCATAATCTTGCTTGTCTTTAATGATTAGCAAACCATTATTCTTAATGTATGCAATGCAAATATTACAACTGAGATCTAGGTAGAAGATATGCTTGTAATGTGGAAGGGCGAGACCAAACGTCGATTATTGCGATCTTTATCGTTGAGTGCAAGTTTAAATGGAACTAAACGTATGTATTTAAGTTTGCTCTTTCAGTTGTTCTCAAACCATTGTCGTAAAGTTGTCATGTATGAGTTATAGAAGTTGCAAAGGGAAATGAAAAGTGACCTTTGTCTTATAAGCTGCGAGCTGAATCAACAAGCAGCCTTCTACTGTCAGCCAGTTAATGATCGATTGGCAGTTGATCACTACTTCTATAGCATGCGACGCTATTGAGGAGTCGGATTGGTTTTTTAGATTGTTTTCACTGTCTTTTTATAGGTACATATTCATTTCGAAACGTACCACAAAACTTAATCCATAGGATTTGCAGGGCGATAAGCTGTGTTTGCTTTCTGGTGGCTCTCAGTTAGGTTAAGTCGTAACAATAAAGGGGGATTAATTTTGATCATTTCTCATCTCAACCATAGAAAAGTGTTAGAAAGTAAACGTATCGCAATAACGCTCTTATAATAAACGGGCAAATATTTTTAAATTTAATTTAACTTTGCGTGAAATGTGTTCACGAGAACTGAAATTACACAGCGTAGTTGAATAAAGAAAAATCTCCGTAAAGCAATTACCTGTGCAAATATAAATTCGGAAAACTGTAAAAGAGGTTATAGACATAGTGGCCAAAATAAGTTGTTTTCAGATTTCACCGCAACGTTCCTTCGAGAGGTAAAAACAGTTACATATGTATGGCAATGCACAATGATTTAAAAATATCACAAACGCGACTTGGAAGCTGTTGAGAAATTGATTAGTTAGATCAGTCTTGGTCCTGATATCACTCGCTTGCTTTGCGTTTTGTTTTGACTATTTGTTAAAAATATCAAATGCAGCAGTTTGAAAGGTCGTATTATATACAACTATGTATAGTATTGTTTGTAAAATGGGTTTCGAAAAAAGTTATTAAAATCACATGCAATATTACGTAAACATTACGTGAATTTCTCTTAGGTTGAAATAACAATAATTTATTTTAAATATGTTTAACCGTATATCATATTTATACAAAGGAAAGGAAATTGTTCTTAGCTTAATACTGTAATGGTTAGAAGAACAAGATAAGCATCATTTATAGTGCATATGCTCCTTAAAAGCAGTTTTATTTACAGTGTCTTTGTAGTTCAACAATCTGTAATGCAATAAATTTGTAGGCTATGCGTCGCATGACAATGCAATACTTTTATGAAGACTTGTATGATCGGACAGCTGTTTACAAGCACTTTATTAGACTGCTGCTTTATTTTAATTGATTTGTTACATATATGATGGTAAAGGTGAAAGGAGAGTTGTAATGAATAAAATAAAGTATTATATAAATAACAGATACCTTTTCTTAAGATATTTTGTAAAATTAAAACAGTTATGTTTAGATGTTGCGACGAACGGGTTGCACAAGATTACATGTAAATAAAAGTAGTTTAAAACCTCTAAAAGCATAACCACGTTGTGTTGTAGTCGTGTGAGCAGATTATCTCAGACCTTGTTTGTTTACTGTAGAGTGTAGAGGCCTATATTTGTATGACGTATGTTGTGATATTGATAACTTATTGATTTGTGTCCAATTCAAAATCGAGACGTTTGCAAGAAAAAGACGAATTTGACAGTACACAAGACTCACCCCATTTTCAGCAGGCACATACAGTACTTAGAAAAAAAAATTTTCATGTATATACGAAAGTAAAATTTAAAATGAGTATAGTTAAAGTTTAACCAAAAACTTGCCCAACGTCGTAATACAACGTTAATATCTATAGTGCAATAATGAAGTTGCGTCAAGACCAATATCTACGGGTTGCTCTCATTTCTATTCGAATAACATTGTATCCCTATGCATAAGGTTCCAAATTCACGTAGTAAAAAGATCGGCTGCAACAACGTATATACAACTCAGTACATTAAACGACTTTTATGGTGGCAAGAAAAACGATTGCGAAAGGTTGCAGTTGCATATATAGCATCTGCGTTAAAAGTCATCGCATTTATGCAGGTGTGAACAGTCCCTCGTTTACAGTAATTTTGAAAGTTTTGGGGAAATAACTATGAGCGTACAATCCAACATACACTGTTTGATTGTATACATTTTGCAGGATAAGTAATTATCAATGATCACATAGCTGTCAAGCAGTATTGAAGATTTCAAAAGATTCTTTCAAAGATGTTTTAAACGTATGCAACGATTACAGGAATGGTGTAAACATAGTATGATAATACAGTTTCCAATAGATGTTTATAAGGAGTGTGTTGTTGATAATTTTGATATGACCATGAAGTTTGGCACGATAGGCTATTCTTTGACGTGCGAATTGGTCCGTAAATAAAGTATAACGCTTTTTTTGCAACAACAAAATAAGATCATCATCCGAGTATTTAAAAAAAACTTGGGTGATTCTATCAAAAGAATAGATGCAAGTGTTTTGCTATAATTAACGCAATACGCTGTCTCTTTTATTCTTTCGATGGTGAGCTTATTGAACAATTTAAGAGCTTGTTCCTTTGTTGCAAGGGTCATCATGCCCCGGTAAAAAGAGTCTATAATACAGGCTTCCTACTCGTTACGTATAGCTTATGTATAATATTATGCTCAAACTTTTTATTGACAAATTCGACATTTGGAAAATTTGAAATGTGTGAATTTTAAAGAATTTGAAAGTTGTGTGGAATTTAAGTGATTCATTTATATCCTTTCGAGGTTCTCATATAACAATGAATTCATATTAGATACGACATATACGACCAGCAATAGGCTTCCTTTGGTAAAAGTTTGTATTTGCTAAACTCAATGAACGAGAACAATTTAAACGCCGTTTTGTGGCCCAAGAAAGCTTTGTGTTGTATTGATTTGTATACTCAGCAAGCACAGGAGGGCCCTGGTAGTTGTCAGTTGGCGTTTGATTCATCAGCTTTAAGCCAACGCTGGTAGAAATGATTAGTAGTTGGGGAGGCTTGTACCAAGTTTTGCTTGTTTTTCAACAAAAGAACAACAATACTGGTTAAAACGACGATGCTCAGCGGGGGAGGAACTAACACAACAATATCGTTTCGTCGATGTCTAAAACCACGCGTTAACCAGAAAACATTTTCACTGCTTAGTCCTTACAAGTTCGTG
The DNA here is from genome assembly GCF_947623445.1 of Clavelina lepadiformis. NCBI lineage: Eukaryota > Metazoa > Chordata > Ascidiacea > Aplousobranchia > Clavelinidae > Clavelina > Clavelina lepadiformis. The sequence continues at coordinate 12,996,927 of NC_135247.1, forward strand.
CGTGTAAGCCTATAGCGTTACAATTTCTTATCTTTCTTTGTATAACAGAAAAGAGTTAACACTCCGATTTAGTATAACTTAGTTAGCCTTTTTAGAAAGTGTCCTTTAGCTAGTATAGCTTGCAGTTGTATAGAAAAAAGTGTACCAGACTTATAAAAGAGTTGTAATGTGCTTGAAGAGGATTAGACGACACTTCTAAATGAAATATTGTGGAACGATTTGCTTAGTACAAGGAACTCGGGTTTAATATTTAAGCACATAAAACAACATTTGTAGATAATCTACTGTATAAATGCATACGGTATGTAAGGTGCTTTGAAAAACTTAAGTTTAGTCTATCAGCATGAAGTACAGTACTAGTCGAATGCAAAAATGTTCAGACAAAATGCTTTGAATTGCGTTAATAAAGATGAAGTTTGCTTTGTAAATGTTGACATTTTGTAAACTTGTCTATACCACTAAAAAACGGCATTGGCATCCAACGCTCTTTCAACAAATGACCCCCAAAGCCTAATTTACTGAGACCATTTTATGACTTTTACAAGCGACAAAGTCTTACGCTGTGAAACATTGACTGGAAAAAGGTTACGGAAAGGTTGTTTTCTTCTAAAGGATATAACGACTAGAATTTTGTAGGCTTTTTTGGCATATCAATAGCTAGCGAACAAATCTTGAAAGTTTTACATGTTATCTGTAAAAGTAACACAGCACATGACATAACAGATAGCTAGTTAATAAATTAATCTACAGTTCTTTGTTATGCCATATTATTATGTTATATGCCGTACATTTATATTGTCGAAAAGTTTGATTTGCAGTCTCATGAAATGCGGAAAACTTAGTTTAAAGTTGTTGTTACATAAAGTTTTAGTAAAACATCCATCATTTGTAAGAAAGTCTACTTGTTTTATATTGTTCCATTATTTTTCTTGGATAATAATTACTGCAGTATTTAGAAATTATCAGTGAGTTAGTTGAAGTGGTAGTTTCTCAAACAGTTTGCTATGGTAAAAGATTTTAATCCGTAGCTCCCTATAAAATTTGCTACTAAGCTTGTTGTTAATTATTAATTTTGGTATTTTTGATCATGTTGTAAAACTTTTAATTGCAGCTTTAACATGCCTAACAGATCACGTTTTCCACTTAATGCTAAGACTTCGCTGCTATGGCGGTCTTTATAAAGGTATGCGCTATGGCGACTTACGCCAATTTGCGATTGCTTCAGTTAAAAAGACGCTTTGTAAGAAAGATAACTAACTGCTTAGGTCAATCTTAGGTTTCAAAGACTTTGAATAAAGCCGATTAAACTAAGTTGTGAATACATGTTCTGTTATCTATTGCAACACAGAATTGAGGTTGGCTTATCATAAGCATCTGATTAACTTATAAACCCAGAAAATGCTGTACTTCATTTTTTCAAATGTATTGCCCAGTGGGATTACGCCATGATTTCAACACGCCTATTTCAATGAAAGAACATCATTATACTGTATATTTCTAACGACATATTTGTTACGGCGTAGTGGATTTTTTTGTCTTCACTGGTAATAAAGTTGCCTGAATTGCCGAAGTTAAATTGAATTAAAAATTTCTCAATGCTTTATTGCCACTTTCACAATGAAAGATCAGTCAAACGTTTCTGCATTTTATCAGTAACCTAATTATTTATCTTTCTCTAGACTTTGTGCATAGGCATGTTATCAACCGAGGAGAAACAACTGGTTATGTTTCAGCATCTGTCTCAATACGAAAAACAAAAACAATCTTGTCTTCCTTCAAGCATCACCGCCAGTGAACGACGGGTTAAGTTCCACGACCAATCCGAAAGTGGATATTCCACAACTACTTCGAGTGACGACGGTAACCACAATCAGTTTGTCCTCATGAACGGCAAAAATATGTCGTCCGATGTACTAAAGAGGATGCATTTTAAACACGCGGTTCAAGTTTTACCACTAATGGGTTATGAACAACAAAATCATCTTGACCAACGACAAAGCGTTGATCCATTTTCAAGGCCCCAACCAAGACATATAGCAGAAGATAGAGACAGCACAGAAATGTACAACCAAAGTTTCGAGGAAATTTCAAGTAACTGTAATACTACAAACAAATTTAATGTAGTGGATAATAATCACAAAAGCGAAGAAACAGGCTCACGGCGGTCGTCGACTTCCCCAGAATCATTTGACTCGAATTCAAATCATGAGCTGGATTCACATGATAATGCGAGAAGTTATTTTGACCAACACACATATTACGATCCATATTACGACCTTTGTGGATTGTCCCAGAACAGCGCGTCTAATCTCACGAAGACAGGAGGACTTCAGACACAGTTAGATGCTGACGAAAGTGCAAGCGAGTCTTCTGGTAACAGAGGAATACTCAAGAAATCTCACCGCGCAAAAAGTGTGGAAATCCTCACCGATCCCATTCACTCTGACTCCAGTGAGTGGTATCAGGAACTAAATCACAATTCAATATCCTATTCAGACTACAGTACTCCGGTAACGACCCAGCAGGATTGTTTCCATGGTGACCCTATTCGGGTTCCAGCAATGTATCCTTCTGGAGTTTATAACTCCCCAACGTCACAGTCTGTGGAAGGCAACAGGAAATCAGCATTCACTCCTGTGAAATCAAAAAAGCAACGAGCCAACAGTTCCGGAGATTTGTCTGATGGTTCACTCATTTTTTCTCCAGTGCAAGGGCCTGCGGTTCTAGATTATGTCACATCGTGCGACCAATTCAAAAGTTTGCAAGAGACGGATAGGTCATTTCCCGCTCAACACTTACTACCTACTCAAGACAAGTCAGGTATAATGTCCGAACAAACGGATTGCAGCACAACTAAAAGGTTGAATAATAATCGTCAAATTGACGCTGCCCCATACACACAAGGAGAGAGTGATATTCATCAAAATCATCCTTCTTCAGTATCACAATCCAGCCAGCAAGAACCAGCCAAACACGCTATAGGGCGTTTGACAAAAGATTTACGTAACCAACACCTAAAGGGAATCAAAGATAATGACTCATTTGTAGAAAACAACAACTCGCGCCATTCTATAAGACATGTCCCAAATGTCGAAACCTTAGTAAATGACGCTGTTCGACTTCAAGATTATGTCGAAAACGTGTCAGCAAAGGATTTAAAGAATCTCTTGATTGACAAGCTTGATTCCAAAGATCCAAAAATGATCAAGGCTCTTGCTGTACTTATTCCGAAAACGGCAACTGAGCAGAGAATGGCTCACTGCGTGAGATGTCATAAGGTAATTTTACTTAAGACAAGAACGCAACATATTGAAATTTCTTTTAAACGGAATTTTTTCTAATACGTGATATCATTCCCTGTACATCAAAGAAGTATATTTTATCACTTTGGTAAAACTTAATAGTGTGTAAGTTGAATAATGATACTCAGTAAAGTTTAAATCTTTTATTGCTTTATAGCTTATCATAAGGCAATCAACATGAACTATGGTACCTAATTTTATTTTAAAGGATTACAACCCTAAAGAACGAAGCAGATGTTATTTGCCTCATCCGCAGACAATGGTTTTCAAAGTAGGTCAGGACAGTGAAGGAACAGATTTTATATGCGACTGCTGCAGTACTAGCTTTAGGCTGCTTAAAATGGGCTTTTATGAAGAAACTACCAATGCTTTGCTTACAGGTAAGTGAATACTTTGTCAGATTTTCCCATTTAAAATTACATGACTGTTTTGGTTATATATACTGTATAAATCTTTGGAATTTTATTGTCTCTCTACATGAAGGTCACTGCTACAGTGGGCAACACACCTCAGATCCAGAAAGTGTAGATTATAGAAAAGATGATGGAGCCGCGAAATCTTGCGAAGAAAACGGCTGCGTTGAATTTTACGTCTAACAGATGATCGACTGTGACCCGCAAATTTAAAGTGCAATAGTGCAAACATATGCTGCAAAAATCATGAAACTGCCCCAAAACGTTAAAGAAGGCGGATTGAAGCGTTTGAGGGCAATATGAAATTTTACAAACTTAACTGTGAACTTTAAAGTATATTATATATTTTATATTTAGTGCACAAAATATTTTGCATTGTAGGTATTTTTGTTGTGCCTTTTCGCAAAGACGTTTGATACATACATTTACATTTATACATTTACCTTTAAAACGTCATTACTTGAAACAACCGTATTTGATTCAGCCTATATGACGATCTTTCAATTTGTTGGTTGATTTAAGGATTTTTAAGTACCTACCATTGGGAACACAAACGTATTTGGACTGTATTAAGTTTGTTTTTACTTGAGTATATAAGGTGGTTTTCCAGAAGGTGAATTTTTGTTTATGCCTTTCACGATTTTTGTCTTGCAGTTCTTGATGAGTTGTTTCGTGTATAAGAACATAAAAATATCATTGCCGAGCTATTTTGAAAATAAAATGTATCATTAGTTTTTTTTATAAAATAACTCACTAGAAGCAATGTGCTTAATAACAGCTGTCAATATTATGACATTACAAGGACCATATATAACATGCCAAAAGGTTAGAGTGACAAGAAGGAATGTTCTAATTACCGGGACAATTCTCCAATGTACCTGATAGGACGAATGTCATAAAATGCGATAGCAAGAAATATCTGAATCATAGCTTGAAATCAAACAGTGGACCTTTCTTCTGGGGTGGAGCACAACGGATCAAAATTTCACTTTTAAACAAATTTTTGAAAAGTCTTGGAAATGTGTAAAAGATATCCATGCCTGCTTCGTTGATATCCAAAAAGGAATCGAATCTCTTGACCATAAGTTCGGTCGAATTGGCAGGAGTATTGATGGCTGTTTGCTAGTAGCTGCACAATTGCCCTGAACTTGGTGTCAGTTTGAACAGTACTAGGTCGAAACCGTTCAATGTGGATGCTGAAATCCGCAAAAGATTTGTGTTGTCCTCACGTCTTACATGAATAGAATGAACAAACCCAAGCTTTGTCGAAGATTGTGTCATTATTGGAAGCAGTGGGATCGGTCATCTGTTGTTTGAAGGTGGCTTTTACCCAACCTAATCTTGCATGCATCCGATCGTTTTGCAAATGTTTGCGAAGAATATGGTACGAAATTAAGCAAAAAGAAAACTAAGATATACTCTGCTTCAAGAAGCCCTGCTCAGTGCAAGTGTGAAGAGTAACACTGACACTACTACTGTGGACTGTGTGGAGTATTGGTGGCACGAGTGAGCTTTAAATTTGGATTTTCAATGCAAAATCATTTTAAAACACTCAATTTTCAACTTAGTTTTTTTCCTGTTCTTACCTATAAAAGGTTTGATTCTCAACACAGTTACAGCTAAAATCATGTATTTCTTTTCCCCATGCAAGTTATTGGGCGCATATTGGTTATCTTTGCTTTTTTAAACGTTGCTGAGTTCACAAAATATCCGAAGTAGTGACAGAAGCTATAAAAAAGGCTGAAATCCTTTTTTTTTTGCTTCAGGCCAGAGGTCATACGCGACCATACAAAATTTTTCTGTAATACGAAAACAAGAAAAACGACGTCACTACATTAGGTATTTATTATTATCAATCTTTAAGCATGGCAAATATAAAAGCGTTGCATGCAAAATAGTAGCCTATATATACATCGGATAAATTTGCAACACGTGTGTCCTGGAATACTGCTTTTTTGGCAAAACTACTGTTTTTAAAACAATAATTTGTCTGGAATTGGTCGTAATTGAGGGTGAAGTAGGGGTAGATTAAGAAATGTTATAGTAGCAAGCATCATTGAGACAAGAAAACACATAAATTCCCATAATTTCATTTAAATAATATTCAAAAATACAGGAAGCACAACGTGGGATATTTTGGATATCGTAATGACAGCAGTATAAAATTCATACGATGCTGCAGTAAACAAGGTTGCGTATGTGCTTAACAGGCAAAGTGCAATGGGAAATATAAGGCTCATGTTGACATCAAATAAACGGCATAAAACGTATTTCTATAATGCAATATTATACAAGTCATAAAATTTGGGGACCTCAGGTCAGGAACGAAGTAAACAGTAGAGTTGCTTTTCAACCCTCGGTCAAAATATCCTGATCATTTTACATGAGACAGGACTCACTATATTTGACGGCTAAACAAAAGGCATGCAAATACAAAAGATGCCTGACACCCAGGTGCAAGTATCGATTGCACCTTAACCTTTTCATAGCTTCATCATGATGTCGACAATGTATAATTATGTTCCCTCATTTTACTGTCCAATACTCAAACCCATTCCGCTGTATTTGCGATACAGTGCTTTCAACAGAAAAAATGGTTATAAATAAAAGGAAAGTGCAAAAATAGCATCATTCTGTTTCAGAAATTTTACACCGTAGGCAGATGTGAAAGAATTGGATTCTTCAGTATTTAGTGTGTAGCTGGCTTATGCATTCCTTCCGTAGGAACTTTAATTGATTTCATTCCTGAAGTGGTTTCAAGTCTTCTCTCCGTTGTGGTCGTTTTGTAAGTCTTCGTTATAGTTGTCACCTGCGTAATAAATCATAAAATGTAAATAAACAGCACAAAAACGCTTTAATAAACTCAGTTTTTATTCGTATAGGTTGGTTTTAATACTTCGGTGTCGCCTTCTTTTGATTCCTGAACGTCAGTAAAAACTTGAGTGTCCTGTGAAACGTCTCTCCTTATGTCCGTGTTCGTGTATTCTTCGGGTTGTTCGTAAGTCACCATCGACGTATTCTGCGTTGGGGAAGTCCCCCTTCCATCTGATATATAACCAGCGGTGGATCCCGTGTCGATCGTGTTTCCAGCGGTTGATCTACTTTTAGTTGTGTTGTATGAGATGACTTGAACCTACGCAGATGTATTTGTACTGTATTTTATCATGTAACTATGCTTTTATATCACATCAACAGACTTCTCAACAATTACATTGATGTGCGCATTGCACTACGTTCGTAAAACTATAGCTTTTTGGCTGCGGTAAATCACTTAATTTAAAAATATATTTTTTGTAAAGCAACTCAAACTAATGCATATTAAACGTTTCATTGCATCAACGAAAACACACATTTTACGTAACCCGAACCTGAAATCAATCAAAGTTTTAAACAGAATCAAACTTTTACAACATGCAGTTAGGACCTTTTGATATACTTTTTCGAAGGCGCAGTGGACCTTAAGTGTATATTGTACATATAAGCGGAATATTAAAGTATCAGTTTTGATCGCACAAGTTTTACGTTTGTTTTAATTTGTTATAATGAGGAAACGTACAGAGTAAAAACCTTGGCAGGCATTTTCTATGCATGCAACAAAGGAATATCCACATAGTTTTGCGTTCAGTTACACAAGTTGTTGCAACTATTGCTGCTAAAGAAGTTTTACAAACGCAAATATTTTACATGCGGACTGGAATATTTTATTTCAAACCATCAAGTAGCATCTCAACAAAAGGCTTCACTAAAACATAATTATACCTGAAGCGGTGATCCGCACTGTGGAAGAATGATTTTAAGGATATTATTTTTGCTTTTGATCAATGCGAATGTACGTGGTGTAATACTAACTATACGAACATTTTATATAACGCCAAGAACTGCAAGTGTTTATCCACTATACTCACCTCTATGCGTTCACTATTGGCAGCTAGTTTTGCAAGATCATCTTGAGACAATCTTCCATCATATTCCATAATCTCTACCTCTGGCTCACGTTGTCCATCTTTGTGAATGTATCTGAAAATGGACACAGATTTTAAACGCTGACGAAAATATATTAACCAAATAACTTGGATGAAAGGAATAGTCCTAAATTGGAAGCATTTCAACCACCGTGTAACTCTGGTTTTCGTTTCAGTTGATGTCGCCATTTCGGTTGTGGTTTCGGGAACTTGTCTCCGAGTAACCTATAATTTAAAATGATCACATAACAAAAAACAATAAACTTCCAACAAAAAACAAAATACTAAATCTTTCTATTAAATATTTTATGTTTTATCATGAATTACGCTTATTGTAGAGTCTTTTAGGCTTCCTTCACTGGAAACCGACGATGCTTGGCGACTTCTGACTTTTTCTTGTCTTTGGGCTTCCTCTAGTCGAATTTGTTCTTGAACAATTTTCATGTTGTCCTCATCCAAAAATATAGCTGAAAAAAATTCAACCGCAATTTGGTTCGTGAATATATTCAGTTATTGTACACCAATATCACTTACTGAAATTGTTTAACAACATTCATTTCAACTACGTCGTACGCTAAGTATAGACGTTATATTACTTACCAGAAGGTGGCCTGGAGCCAACCTGTTGTTCTATTTTCATTGTCGCTTCTCTAGACTCACCAAGACCAGATTTATTTTGGGCTCGTACAACATAAAGATACGCCGTGTTTGGTCTTAAGTTCTCGACCAGCAAAGAGCGAAAATGTCCGTCTGGAATGCGGACCACCACTGGCGGTTGCAGCTTTGCGATTTCTTCATCTGCAAACAACAAGAGATTACCACTGTCTTGAAAAGCTGTTGAAAACAGTCTTAAAAAGTAAGAGATTAATGTACTGTACCGGTCGGTTTATAGAACACTTCGTAGCCAGTTATGAGTCCATTAGTGATGGCTGGTTCGCCCCATGAGCAGTTCAGAGACGTAGGTGATAAAACCTGGAACGCCAAACGATTGGGGGGTCCAGGACCTAAAAATGAACAACAATACCAAAGTTATTTTCGTTCAAAACTTCAAACTCAAGGTATATTTTGTAATTGTAATAATTCTGATACAACAAATGTCCATCCTTTTGGTGAGTTTAAAAGTCCTTTTTAGCGAAATTTACTTTTTCCAGGCATTTTACATCCAATAACGTCACTGGAAGCTTGTTGGCCATTGTCTCCGAGAGCTGACACAACGATAGCGTAGGCAGACTCTGGAACCAAGCCTTCTATGGTAAGTGAATGCTCTGTGGGCGGAACTGTGTGGCGTTGCGGGTCCTCATTAGATCCGGCTCGCTTGTACGAAACCTTTGCGAGAATTCATTTCACTTAAGATTTAAAAACTAAACGTTAATAGAGCAAAAACGCAAATATTATTGATTTGTTGTACCAAGTATTCGTGTACTGGCGCTTCCTGTGGTTTCCAGGCTACAGTAAAACAATTGGCATTGTTGATGACTGTACGAACGTTCTTGGGTGCAACTAATCGAGCTGAAAAACAGAGTTTACAAATCAGTTTCATTTTTTGTAGGCCTATATCTAAAAGAAAAGTATCAACAAAACAGTCAAAAAATCGGACTTCCAGAAGGAAAAAGTTCTTCCAAGAATGTTTAGGGTCATATCAAAAAATAGCATTCGAAAACTAAATTAATAATTATACTTCACACCATGGTCGATGAGGATGAATAGTGATAAAGATGTATCAGCTTGACTGAAGTAAACGACGCTCATCAACACCGCAGCCATGACATAAAGTTATTTTAGTCATAAAGCTCGGATAGTATCTCAGTTAAAATGCGTACAGAGCAGGCAAGAACGTTTAAAAAATGGCAATACTGGATATACAGTACCATCGACAGAACAGGCCAATACACACACATATGTTAATAAAAAGATTGTAGTTTATTTTAAATATCCTGCTACGTGTATTCAAGTTAAACGCGAAATGATTTTTTACATTCACACATGCCTTGTAGTATGAGTTAATTCATAGCAGCCTATAGGCACAGTATCGTGTAGGTTTTATTGTTTTATAAGTGTATTTTGTAATATACGTTGTTAGAAATGTATGAAAATAGCTGCAAACAAAATAAAGTTGTTTTTAAAAACGTCAAGCGGACGAAAATAAGTGAGAAAAGATAAATCCACACAGTTTTAGAAAACAAGCAATTTTATTAGAACTTTTGAAAATAAAACTCGGTTAAGTAACATACAAGAAAAGAAGTTATTTAATGAAATAAAGATTGGAAAAAACGTTTTAGTGAGTATCCTTGAAAATTAAAACGTTTTGCCTGAAAAAGGAAGAAAAAAATTAAAGCTAGCCTATTAGGCATTGAAAACAAGTCAATAAATATCCTTTAGACGTTTTAGAATGTAAAACTAAATCACAGCCAATCGTTTTACAGGTTATGTTAAACTGTTCAAGGATTTAAACCTGGCGACTTGTCAAAGGTGCATCTTTTCACAAACAATTAAAATCTGTTCGTTCCAAAAGTTACATTCCACGTATTTTTATCAGACTTTGGAGAATTTATGAGTCAAAAACGTCAAATTAACCACGCAAGTGAATTGCTTTTGCATTTGGGACTTCGTTCTCACAACTAACCTATACTGGAGTAACCGTTGACATTGGAACTTTTCCATCATGATTTATTGAAATTAGCATCCTAAATTTGGAGAAATTATCAATAGCACTGAAGTCTTTTCGTGTATTCGAAACCTTGAAAGTACTACCCTATATGCTATCACCTACATCTAACTACTCATGTAGTACATTAAATATCAGGCAACAACGTTGATAATTTGCGAAATAGCTTATAACAACTCACTTGCAGAAGAATTTACAAAAACAGTAGCTTCTGCTTCACTATCCGATGAAGAAGACGAACTACTGCTACTGTTTGAAGAGGAGGAAGAAGAGGACGAACTACTGCTACTGCTCCGGTATGAAGTGGACATTCTAGACAAAGTTCTTTCCCGTGGTATAAGAACGACCTCGGTTTCGTAAACGCCAACATCAGCACCGCCGTAGGTCCGGCCGAGCTCCGCCATGAACGAACACTCCTCTTGGAAATGTGGACCGGGAAGTAAAGAAACGCTAATAGTGTTGGTTGCCTGTCCATCTCCGAACTTAACTTCGCCTTCTGCTTCAACGAAATGAACTCCTGACACAGCTGTGTTATCCCGCATGTAATAATCTGCTGCGACGTTTCCTCCACATCCAATAGTTCTTTTGACCGGTATCTTAACCTTGAGGGCTTTTTTATTTTTATCTTGTTTAAGTTTCATCGAACTGAAATAAGTGTGTGGGGAAGAAAAGCCGATGACTCCAGGGTCATTTTCGTCCAACGGTGCTTCTAGATTCACTTCAGTCTCATAAATACCAATAACTTCTGCTCCATCGTACGCTGCACCAAGTTCCAGGACAAAACTCAGGTCTTTTGGATAATCAGCTCCCGAAAGTAAAGTTATGTCAATATGTTTCAAGCTTTCTCCGTCTTCAAAAACTAACAACCCGTAAGCCTCGTCATAATGCGTGCCAGCAATGGCAGTGTTGTCACGTGTAAAGAAGTCGACAGAAACTTTTCCTCCGGTACCCTCCTTGCGATGGACGGGAATGCGCACGATTACATTTTCTTCAGATTTTGGTGCCGTGAAATTGAAGGTTTCCTTTGTAAACTCAATTTCTCCTGGAGGATCTTCAAGAGTTGCAGTTAGAGAAACTTTCATGGTTACCGGGCCGTCTTCATTGTCAAACTGAACAAGAAAATCTAATGGACGGGTGTGACTGGCCTTTAGAAGTGAGATTTCTACTTGAGAAACTTTCTCGCCTTTAGGAATATTTACAACGCCTTTAGTAGGTGTGTAATGTACATTTGCTATCGCTGAACCGTCCTTAGTTTCGTAAGGAACCATCACTTCACAAGCTGGATCATTAGACTTACGTTCAACAGATATGGATGCTGTGTCTCTATCTGACGATAGTACATGGATTTCTTTAGCTGGAAGGTTCAAGTTACGTTGAGGCTTTTTAGCAGTAGGAACAAGGGTGACAATTGCTTCGCTTGAGACGTCACGTTCGGGTGTGATATGCTTTATATGAACATTGAACATAACTTGCTCCGTGTAATCCACAAGACAAAGCGGTATCTCAATGGTAGAGCTCGACTGTCTATCGTTAAAAGTTATAGTTGCATTGGTGGATTCGTAATGATGATCAGATTTTGCTGTCAAGTCAGCTGTTGTGAAACTAGCGGATATATCTCCACCTAGGCCGTCTATTCGCTCAATCAGTATCACTGCCTTGCATGCTTCTCTTGCATTAAATACCAATTCTTGGTTCGATGGAAACACCAGACGCCCACTTGGTTCCGTATCTGTTGGTGCCAGGACCACGGAGCACTTGGTTGAATTGCCCAATGTAACTCCGCCCGAAGGATCATCAATCTCCAGTATGAAATCCAAAGGATCTCGATACAGTCCTGGAATCAGCGGTATCTGAACATCCGCTAATTCTTGTCGATCTTTAAAGAGTACTCTCTCATCCACGCTTATATAATGAACTTCCTGTTTAGCACTTCCATCTTTTGTTTTGACTTTTACAGACACGTCACCGCCAACACCATCCATTCTTTTAATTGTGAAGTTAACCATTGTGCGGTCATTTGCATTTATCTTTAGACTTGGGCCCTCCAGTAAGCTCAACGAACCAGATGGTTCAGTGTCAGTTGGAAGCAATATAACATCTGCAGTGGAAACAGCGATATCTGCGCCTCCCAAGGGTTCACTAATCTCTAAAGTAAAGCTTAGGGCATCTCGATATATTTTCGGGATTAGAGAAACGGGTACACATACCACCTCTTGACGATCCCCAATTGTCAACAGGCTGTCTACGCCTTGGTAATGAATTCCGTCCTTTGCAGTTCCATCTTTCGATTTAATTCTCACTGATACTTCTCCGCCGACTCCTCCGATTCTCTTCACGGGAATCTCCAACGTTTGACTCTTATTAGCATCTGCCTCTATTTTATTTTTTTCGGGTAAGGTAACTGTCCCTGAAGGTTCATCATCGGTTGCCAAAAGAGTTACATTTGTGGTTGATATACCAATCTCCGCCCCGCCTTCTGGCTCAAATATACGAATCGCGAAGTTGAGTGGGTTTCTGTATTTTTCAAATAACAAAGAAATTGGAACATTCACAAATTCTTGCCTGTCTTGCAACGTAACTCTTCCACTAAAGCCTTCGTAATGTATTCCGTTTAGCGCAGTTCCGTCAACTGTGCTTAGCTTTGCCGAAACATTGCCGCCAACTCCATTGGTTCGAGCGACAGGAACATCCAAACTGGTGCAGGTTTTAGCATTAATTGTCAAATAATTTTCTTTGGGTAGATTCAACACACCGCTTGGCTCATCGTCTGTCGGAAGTAGGAAGACTTTAACTTCGTTTGACTCAGGTAAACCAACTCCGCCTTGGGGATCATCGAAGTCTATTAAGAAATATAACTCGTCTCTGTACGTAGCCGGAAGCAACGGTACGCTAATATCACTGTTGTCTTGGCCAGGTTCCATTTTCACAATATCTGATTTTGAAGAATAATGTGTCCCTGCCTTGGCTGTGCCATCCCTGGTTTTGAATCTCATGGAAACATCTCCTCCAGACCCATCTTTTCGTTTGATCGGAATCAGAACGTATGCCTTGTGATTGGCACACTCCTTTACATCAGGAACTTCGCTGTTATTAGGAGTAACAAATGTACCTGCTGGTTCTGTGTCCGTAGGTAACAAATTTATTGTTAATTTTGAGGCTTCGTCAACGCTCGCACCACCGTCAGGTTCAGAAAGCTTCAAGAAAAATGTTAATTTGTTACGGTGCTTTTCCGGTAACAACGTCACCTCAACATTTTTTTCTCCTTCGCCATCTTCAAAAATCAATTTTTTATGGAAGGCACTGTAATGCTTTCCGCCTATGGCGCTGGCGTCTTCTGTTGCACAGCACACCGTAACTTCACCACCCATTCCTCCAGATCTCTTTATTGGTACCTTAAGTGTAGGAGATTCTGTTGCGCGAACTTCCTTACCTTGGTTCTCGTCCAATAGACCAAAGTTAAAAACACCTGGTGGTTCGATGTAATTTGGTTCCAAAATTACTTTAGCCTCAGATTTCTTTCCAACTTCAGCACCGCCCGTAGAGTTGCCCAATTCAACGACGAAACTGACAGGTTTGTGAAACTTTGCTTCAGGAAGAAGTGCAATGACAATTTTGGCTTCACTTTGGCCATGATCAAAGTACAGATTAGAAGCGCCAGATTCTTCTTGGTAATGTACTCCTGCATGTGCTGTATCATCTCGAACTGAGTATGCAACCGATACTTCTCCTCCTGTGCCTTCCTCTCTTCTCACAGGGATAGTGATGCTTGTCAAGTCTTTTGTTTCTTTAACACATTGCGTCTCCGTAAATCCCAAGATACCAGGATCTTGCTTCATCAATACAACTGCAGCCAACTGGGTATCGTCTTTCATGGTCACTCCCAAACTTATAGGGGTAACTTTTAAAGACAATTCGCAATCTTTTTTAGGCCCTTGGGCTTCGATATCTGACATTGGGATGCGTAATACAGTACCGGACTCCCCGTGGGCAAGATGTATATCTCCCTCTGTACGCTTTATGTAGTTTTTCACTGCGTTAGCTATGGTGGCGTCCATCCCTTTTTCTATGATTTCCCATTGCAGGTAAATTGGACCAGATGTGCCTTCTCTTTGCACTTCAAATTCAATGTAATCTTGAGACAAGGGCCAACGCAATTTCGACATGACAGGAGTTACTGAAATCACTCCTCTATCTGCAAGAAACTTTACCGGTACCTTGGACGAAGAATAGTCTATGATGGCACCGGGTGTCACTGCTGTCAGATTGAAGTACATGGAGATGTTTTGGTTTAAGTAAGGGACAAGATCACCGTCATAAGTTTCAATGGAAAGTGTCCTGGCTGTTTCGCCATTGGCAAAATGCAAATCGCCAGCCAGCTGAGGCATGTATTCCGATAAGTCTTTCTCATTTTCAGGATCGCTGATAATGTTCCATTGAAGATAAACTGGCCCATAACTCCCCTGGTCTCTCCGAATTTCAAAATCAATTCTGTTGTCTGAAATCGGCCATTTCACTTCAGGATTTTGTTTCGTTACGGAAAACACGCCTCGTTCGGCTAAAAACGTACAAAAAATTCACTTGACTAAGGATATCACAAGCGAAACATACTAACAAACAACAATCACAAACATCTAATTAGACAGAGAATTACTAAGGTTATCTAACATGCATTCATTACCTTTATATCGTGCTCGATGAGAAGAACAATGATTACTGATTCATGCGACTTTATTTCATGAAGAATGAAGACGAAGTCAACGCCTTGCAAGCTTGTTATAGATTATATGTAAGAGAATATCAAGTATACGGCACAGAAGAAAGTTTCATGTTCAACATTCCGAGGACATCAAATGTGGAAACCACGACTCACAGAAAAAATACTTTCACTTCAAGAAACGATGGGCGGCGACTGTTAGAAAGGTCAATGCATAACTTTTTTGTCCTTTCGGTTAAGTCGAAAATATGTCTGAGTAAGTTATACGTCCTGCACTAGTTGAAAGTGTTTCATTAGTTGACGTGCATTTTGTGCTTTACGTTTATTTGATGTATCTTATGTTGTTTGTTTTTTGATTAGTGAAACACACTGCATGCTAAACTTTAGGAAGATTGAAGTTAATCGTGGTAGTAAGTGCACTAGCACAAGAGGATACCAGGGTATATGTCTCACCAGGGACCAATCTCAATGTGGAAGACGTGGCATTTCTGGTAAGATCCGCGCCACGCTGAGTATCTATTAACTCAACGTAGATATTCGCAGGTTCACTGGATTCGAACCGATCAACCCAATCTGGTTCGAGCAGTAAAGCGATTGAGGATGCGTTTTCCCCATCGGATATCATCACAGAACCTTCACGCCGATTTTGCAATATAAGATCATTGGCCAGTTGTGAAGGTGTGGCTTTCCAACTTACGATCATGTCATCATCGGTACCACTTTTACGTGTCAGTGGAAGGTAAGCAATGTCAACAGACTTGGCGCAACCAAATAAAGAAACCAATGGTTCCGCAAAACCGACCGTACCACGTTCTGTAGAGTTGACACAACAGATGTGACAGATCAATGAAATGTTTTGTTTTTTTCTACTAAATTAAATAATTTCAAACATTCCTTCATCAAAAGTGAGGTTGTTCAAATTAACATGTTATCGTCATGCCATAGAAATGCAAGACAATTCTCATACTTTGTTGTTCTTGTTAAATTGCCAAAGACAATTTTTATGATCAAAAATCTCAAGCGATTTTTGTCGATAGCTTGTCCACTACCAATAGTAAATACATACCAAGGCAAAATAATTGTAGAAATATTTAAGCATAAGAACTGTAGCAAACAAGGAACCTTTGTCATCGACGAGTTTGCAACGCATGGCGGCCAGTCTTTTCTGTTTGTTAGGATCATCGATGTGAAGCCAGAAAAAAGATCGTTTTCTCGGAACGGGAGGAGGAGTAGCTTGCTGCAGTGGAATTCGGACCTCGGCAGTTTCAGCACCATCGGGGAAAGCGACTGATCCTGAAGCCCATTCTCTTCCCCTCGGCTAAATATTAACACACAACCGTCAATTTAGTATAAATATCTCCAGTATTTCAGCACATAATCTCGGGCAAGTATTTTCTACAAATCAAATGTTAAAAAAAAAGTATTTTGCTTGTATTTCTTAGAACAGAAATTATTTATAGCATAGCCACAGCCTTATATCATGCAATGTGAGCTATGGAAGTCAGTCAGTCTTTTATAAAAAACTTGGGGCTTACCTCGTCGCTATCTGAATCTGATGATGACGAGGAAGTGTCAGATTGATCGCTTCGTTTACACCAGCGAGCGTTCCAGTTGAGAGCCGCGTAACCTCGCGTAAAGTGGCGCTTTATTGGAATTACAGCCACCTTGTCGCTTGTCTTGAAAGTGTAGAAGCGTTCCGTGAACTTAACTTTAAGTTCTAGAATGGAGATAATAGGTGAGACTGTATCAAGTGTATCGTCGCATTATACCCGCCTTACCATCTTGGGTAGTGACCTCAGCGGAAGGTGACATTTTGGCATCGCCAACGTCATTGTATGGCTGAACAACAATATAATATTTTGTGGAAGGCCGCAAACCGGTTAGAGTAGTTTTCCTGGCTTCCGCACCCACGTTTGCCACAACATCAGGTTCACCTGTTATCATAGTAAGCAACGAAAAGCATATTATTTAACACATAATCAGTACTAATGAATTACAAACAGAATTTCTAAGATTATTGTAGTTTATTTATAAAGTTTAGCCTGGAATAAATTTTGAAAGGAGTTACCTCTTGTTCGGGCAATAACCTTGTAACCTTTCACAACACCACCTAAAGCGGGAGTCTCCCATGACACGGTCGCTTCAAATGGACTTGTAGATGCCGCAAGAGGACGACGTACACGAGCTGGGTAACCTACCAGAAAAACACCTCGACATGATTTGCAACATAGAGGAAAATGCAACGTGACCCGATACAAATCGGATACATCAAACAAAAAACGTTATCGTCGCTCACATCAAACGCTTTACTAGATAATTTTGAACCTGTGTCGTTGACAACATTTAACTCAATGTTCGCCAGGTAGCGTTCAGGTGCTGAGGTTTCCTTTTCATGCGGAGTTCTTTTTTGAGCTAAGAATCTGTAGACTTGAGACGAGTAACGCATGTCTTGCTTAAGCGGAAACTCAACTTTGAGTTGTTCCGAACCAGACGGGAACTCAAGAACACCACTGCTGACACATACGGGTGATCCATCTTTTCCTTCGTCAGAAGTAGACGGTGATCCACTGCTAAAGTAAAAAAAGCAATCCTAATGAATCTACCATTTTATTTTGAAACGGTAAAACTATGTATTATTTATGCCAAAAGTAAAGAAAAGAGCTTATTTTAAACAATGATTTTGAAGTAGATTATTATGTTGGGTGTGTATAAAGTATTAAAATGTACCAGTTGCTTTCATGCGAAGTGAAAGAATTTTTAATCACTTACCTGCTACTTGATGAGCTAGAGGAACTTGAATCTGATGACTTCTTTTTCTTTCGAATTTCCTTCACAATCTTCCAAGACACAACATCCTCAAAGTCTTTGATATTTCTTTTAAGGGAAAACATAGCAATTTTCTCGCTCGTCCTCGCTTGCATAGGCGTGTGATATGATAATCGAAGCTCTGAAAAAGTATTTAACATACTGCTTTAGAACAAATTATATGACGATGACGGTAACGTAATACTTCACGATGCATGTGTTTTACTTACCAGGTTGTGTTTCAGCCACAAGTGTTTCTGAAGTGGGACCATCACCCAAATCATTAAACGGACACACGTTGACCTGATACGACATGTTTGGTTGAAGATCAGGTAGAATTGCTTCTGTATCCTGTTGAGGTGACGCAGAACTTACATGAACAAACTTTTAAACGTTTTAAAACGCCAGGACATTCACATTACAGCCCAAACAGTCGCTGTTGTTGGTAATTGACTTGGAAAAAATCGCGTGTTCAACTCACGTCCTTTTGTAGTTTGACTGTTTTCACAGTTCCTGGGCGACACCAATAAGTGATTTTGTAGCCGTCGACAGGCGCACCCTCTTCAGATGGCAGCCATGTAGTCCTAATGGTCTGCGGGCCAGAAAGATCAGCATCGAAGTCAGCGACGCCATTTGGTGGCACTGTAAACGAGCAGATCACCAGAGAAATTAAATAAATTTCTATACAAAACATGATCGAAACTTGATGAGTAAGCACAATGCATAGATAAAACATAGCATAAAACTTGTTCAGAAACCAAGATTGCAATTAAAGCTTTATTGTGTTATTGCTTTTTACTTGCTTCGCTGCAAATTTTAACTTTGCATTCGGTGACATCGCCCGCTTTGTCTCTTCCTTTAACCTCGCCCAGTTTTACATAAAAAATTCGCGTTTCCCCAGTTGGGTCGTTGACTAATGGGATGTGAATGTTGCGTTCTATTTCTCCAGATTTAAACTTCAAGCGACCTAAATAGAAAAGAGTAATAGCATTTGTGACAAGTAGAAAAAACGGATATCACAGTATCGCGAAAAGTACCATGTTCTGCATCAAAATGGTGTCCCATCATCGCAGTATCGTCTTCTGTGAACCAGGAAACCTCAGCCGGAAATTCGTGCCCAAGTTTCCTGACAACAGTGATGACGGCGTCTCCATCGTCGCTGTTGCAAGCAACCTCTGTCGCCTTCATTTCTATTAAGCCCTCGCCTGTTTCATATGAAAACGACAATAACGTAAAATATGCTTTGTTTAGAAAGTAATGATGTTAGTCTCGTATAGCATGTACGTGGGGCTGAAGAGTAATTGATTGAAACTGATAAAGTTGCGATTTAAGAAAAAGGTGCAAAGAAACATTCTTTATTTAAATACAACATGGTGTTGTGACGGATGCCAGATTTGAATTTGAACATATTTGCATGTGATAACATTCAACGAAATAAAAAAAGAACTAACCAATATCGTGGGTGACGAAAACATCACAAATCGCGTCGTCCGCTAATTGGGCAGGTGCGCCAACTGGTGATTCTAAACACACTGAAACCTTTTCTTCAGGATTACTTAGCGGGAGTTGCGGCAAGTCGATTTCAACAATTCCTTTACCATCCCCATCTTCCAAAATTGTTTCTCCTAAATAATACGCAAGTGTTGACGAAACTCCGACTAACAGCGCCGACAGGGCATTGCTGGCAACTTAAGCAACTCATGGTGACGCGTCAATACTTCAAGACACTGACATTCACTGGCACATACCAACAACACCAACATAAACGGAGTCAGGACTTTCCGGTACCACCTTCCACGGCAAAATGACTCGACCATTTGTCGACTGTGTGCGTGTGACTGGTAACTTGACCTTGCCCTTGCTCTGGAGAATATCCAACGATTCTTCATGGAAAGCAATTTGTGCTGAAGCTGGAACGAAAGTGATAACAAAACCAATCATTAGGTATTTTAGTTTTCAAAAGTAAACATTTATATTAGGTTCGAATCTATCGCTAAAGATGAAAATATTTTATTCCAAAACCATACTTACAAATATCATTTTCAACTGCAACCGAGCAGCTGTGCTTATCGCCCAAAACGACATCAGAAGCTTTCGGTTTAGTTAATTCGATATCAAAGCGATCTTGCTCCGTTTCACGTGGTTGCACAGGAATACAGATGCGAATGACTGATACTTCATCTCCATCCTCAAACGTCTCAACACCGGATAGGTTGGAAAAAATAGATTCCGGGTCGTCACTGACAGTGCGCCATGGCACGCGAACTCTGCCTGTAATTCGCAAAGCCTTACGTAGTTTCACAACGTTTGAATACTCTTTTAAATAATACTTCCAACGTTTTAATATCTGTTACCAGGATTTCTCTAATCTAATTTATCGCAATACGTCTGTATGGCAAATTTACATTCCATCCGGAAAAATGTTTTGTCATTGTCGACAAGTGTTTGCGAACACTCACCCTTTGTTCTCAGCGTGCGTTCGACAGGAATTTCAATTTGTTTAGCAGATTGCTTAACGGTAAATCTTTCCCCAGAGAAAGAAATTTTTCCAGGAATGATGTCATTCAAAACGGTAACTGAACATTTTGTGACGCTGGAAAGCATTGCACCACCAGTAGGTTTTCCAAGAGTAACACTTCAAGAATAAGTAATAAAAAAAATAATGATTAGTCTGAAAAAAACTAGCATGCCTAACTATAAAGTGTACAGTTAACTGCAATGCAACATATTAGGCAACATGTATTGGCCAGAGTCGCAGCAAATGCAGTTGTTACCTAAAAACCTCTGCCTCTTCTGTCTGTGGTAAGGTTGGTGTTTCAATTTCGATATGGCTAACCGTTTCACCATCTTTGAATGTTTCTTGACCATGTAAATCCTACGCTCAATGTAAAGCCGAAGGTAGAGTTAACAACAAGAAGGCAAAAACTATCCGAACATATTCATCAATACATGTCATAGCACTTAACCAAAGCAGTCTCGTAACAAATGTCAGAGGTCAGATAAAAATGTCACAAATGTTCCTGTTAACCTTATATGGTGACTTGACCGATGTGGTCTTGATGCTCCACGGCACGACTACCCGACCATGCATCCCACTTTTTCTGACAATTTTCAAAACAACCTTTTCATTGCTCTGATTGACTTCCGTTTCCGGCAGGTCAAATTCGATCTCCCCGTGTACTGAAAGATAAGGACAGTGCGATTAGAAGCATAAGATAACAAAGAAATAAAAAGTGAGTTCATTCATCTTTAACATTCAAAATCAAAATCACACCACAGCAAATCACATCAGAAATTTACACCCCACCACAGTCGAATAAAAAAAACAAGAATCTCTTAATTTTGCTCTTAACTTACCACCAGTCGAAGATTGCTGCTGTACTTCAATCGCATGCCTGATTTCTGCGTGCACACAATGATCATGCAAATAAAAACTAAATTGCCCAATGCCATAAATCACATCAAAAACAGGCTAAATCTCATGTTTATATCAATTCAGATATTTTAATTCACTGAAATGTTTGCAAGTATAAAAATTACCAGTATATAACGCTCATGAGCTAATAATACATAACTCAAACTATCTATAAAAATTTTTAAACAAAATGAAAGCATGCAAGCGTATTCAAAAGTTCATATAAATGTCAAACAGGAAAATACAAAGCAAATTTGGTCGTGCTAACTTTTTTTTCTGTTATTCACAGAGCTCTTCACTAGAAACCGTAGTCCAATTACAAACAAGTTCTATAATTTCTCCACTCCAAAACACCACCCATTCCCTTACCTTTCACATGATCAAGTAATACTTGACACTTTGTGATTTCTCCCAATTTTGCTCCTCCCCTAACGTTGCCAAGGGAAACATTAAAGTACATGACGTCACCAGAGGGATCATTAACGATTGGAATAGATATTTCTTTTCTGAAAAGTACGAACAAGGTATTAAAGCATACCAAAACCCACAAACTAATAGTTAGCTCTTTCAAGTATAATTATATTGACCTCGCTTCATTAGGAATAAAAGCAAGAGATCCTTTTTTAGCGCGGTAGTGTTTTCCGTGTTGGGCAGTGTCATCAGTTGCTTCCCAAGTAACCTGACATGGATGATCAGACGAACCAGTGCGCACAACTGGAATGCGCACTTCCCCATCCGTGCCAAAAACTTCGATCACTTTCGATTGGAACTGTATTTTTCCACCGTCTGTAAATAACACGTTTTCTTTGAACTAAAGCTTTATACGCATGAGTACCGGTATAACAGAAATATACAGTATACTGTACACTGACAGGTGATACTTGGGTTACCTTGGGTTTGGGGTTGGATTAGTCTAGCCTAAGGTATTTCTAATTTTAGCCAATGCTACACAGCCAGACGTTTCAATAGTAAAATTTAAATTTAATTTATTAACAAAAATTTATACCCAAGTCGTTTTCTATCGTCACTTTTGTTGATGTCACATCTCCTAGACTGACGCCACCACCTAACGTTGGCGTAAGCAAAGTGATGTCAAGTTCGGTGACGTCACAATCCTGAGGCTTTTCAGCCAGGGGAATAATGATTTCCTTTTCACTCTCACCATCGTCAAATTGTAACTACGTTAAAACAACAATATCAAATCTAACACTGTAAAGTTATTTATACACTTAGTTTGACATAATATTTTGAACGTCTGAAGTTGGATGCCACTGTAAACGATGTCGGTTACCGTTCCTTCGATGTTGTCATAATCGTCCTTGTATAGCTTTCCAGGTACGCTGTCAATGGTTGTTCTTTGAGAAGTTAACTCTCCAACCCAAGGAATATCCGCAATACCTTTGCTTCCTCCTTTTCTTAATACCAGTACTCTTGCCTCTTTGCGAGTTTGTCTGACTGCCATCTCTTTACTAGCCATCTCGAATCTGCCGTGACCTGCAAGGATTTGAGTTACATTACCGTAAGTTAATCTACAAGCTTAAATGTACTGAGTTTTAATCAGTCCCGTACCTGTCACATTGTCAATTTGGACGACCGCTTTCACATTTGCTCCAAGTTCAGAAGCACCAGTAACGTTACAAAGTTCAACAGAAAAGTTAACTTTTCCACCATTCGGATCATTCATGATTGGCACTAAAATATCTTTCTTGTTTTCACCGGCAGCAAACTCAAGTGTTCCATCTTCGCCAATGTAATTGGTACAGTCAATGGCAGTGCCATCTATATAAAAAAAAAATTGTACAAAAATTAAAGATGAAAACTCTTGATTTTAGTCGTATAATTTCAGCAACAATCAACAGACGTATTTCAACTTAATATTACAGTGCAAGTTGAAGGTCATTAAATTAGCTATTACTGGCCATGAATAACAAATCTACTATTTCACCTCTTGTTTTGTAATCCACGGTTGCCGGCCTTCCTTTGGGTCCGTCACGTACCACTGGAATAAGAAGAGTATCAATATCACCACGCACGTTGTAGGTTGGCTTCGTGAAGCTAACTTCGCATTTTAGATCATTGGTTAGTAAAAGGTTTGCTCTGTATGGTTCATCCAATTCAGCACGCCCACCCGGTGGAAGAAGAAGAAAACTGAAGCTGAATGAGCGTAAATATGTATTACATTTATTTTGTTTGTACATAGCACTAAATTTATAATCTCGGATATCTTTGGATTGGAACAACACACGGTCTATAAAACACGTTCTTTTTTAACTTAAGACGCCAAACAACCTTTCGTTGTCTTCATCAGTGTCGGATGGAAATATGACCGTGGTATCTGCCTCTGATTGGCCATCTTCAAATTCTACAGTACCGTGAATGTCATGCATGGGAGACGGAGGAGCATTGTCAGAAATAGGAAGTATCTAAAGTAATGAAGGAGCACAATTTGCACCGTGATATGAACGAGAAAAGAAAAAGTAAGTTTTATCAAAATGTATGTTGTCTTACCCTCCACGGTATTGAAACGGGCCCTCTGGTACCATCCTTCCTCAACACTTTAATCGTATCCCGTCCTTCGCTCTGTTGGAACGCATACTTGCCTTTCTCAAGATGAAATACACCGGGAGCTGGTTTTAAAACAAATTAAATTATATAAGTATACTGAGACTATACCCTTGAGGTATATATATATATATATATATATTTAAAAGCTACATTAACTTGACGAGTACGTCCACACTGCAAGTAAGATTTGATATAGGACGTACTTATATCGTTGTCAATGGTAATAGCACACTGGGTGTTTTCTCCCAAAGTGGCGCGACCTGACGTCGGGTATTCGAGAGCAATATTGAAAGATTCCATTCCATTCTCTTGTACGTGAGGTGGAAGTTTCATTGTCACCACTTTAAATCACAAAAACTATGAATATTCATACAGTAATAAAACTAATTAGTACCAAATTTAGAGAAATATGCAAAACGGGTGAAGGTTTGGTGACACTTAATCACGCGACACTTAATCACGCGACGCTTAATCACCGACACATAATCACTAGGACATTTAATCACGCGACACTTAATCACGCGACACATAATCACTAGGACATTTAATCACGCGACATTTAATCACACATTTACAATGTTTATTTACATTTACAATTTACAGCAATGTTATGCATGGGAAATGTAAGCAACTGCACGAAGATAGACTAAAATCTCGCTTGACAGATAACGGTCAACTGTGTTTTGCACACGCAGTTTCAGTGCCTTGTACCGCATTGGAATAGAAGGTTGAGTACCAGCAATTCCTTGCAGAAACGTTGCACGTTGCATTTGAATGTCTTTTTCAATTCCCTGTATGAAAGTCCACAATGTCGGGTGGTGGCATTGAAAAAGCACTTGGAGACCAAAATGCCAACCTTCGACTGCATTTGTGGTTCTTGCAATGCAACCTGTCCCGGCTTCGTAATGATTCCAACTTTCGATTGGAAAGATGGCTGAGCCGTAATTTTCACCACGTCCCGGACCTCGTCTGCCTCTGATATATGTGTGTTCGAAATACGAAAGCAGCTCAGACATCTTCTCGTGATCGGGCATGCTATCAGCTAAGATCAGAAATGACTCGACTACGTCAGAGGAAGGGACCATGGCTAAGGCTGGTAAACACCTTAAAAGCAATCCACATCGCCATCCCCACAGAGAGATGCACACGAGCTTGAATTACTGAATTTTCCTCACGCTTTTCCGACATCCAAGTGATTATATGTCGCGTGATTAAATGTCGCGTGAATAAGTATCCAAGTCGCGTGATTAAATGTCCTAGTGATTATGTGTCGCGTGATTAAGTGTCCTAGTGATTATGTGTCGGTGATTAAGCGTCGCGTGATTAAGTGTCGCGTGATTAAGTGTCGGTACACCACGAGTGAAAACAAAGATCAATGAAAATTTCGCAAACATTTTTTGTATTATCTATTCAAAAATATAATTTAAAACTCAAGTTTATTCAAGTAACGCTTACATCTTTCCGCTTCTCCATCAGAAAACACAAGCGATCCCGACGTTCCTTCATAATGAGATTTTGGCTTTCCAGGCTGACCTTTTGCTTGCCATGACAGAGTGACCAGTCCATTCAAGTCCTGGGTGCGCTGAACAGGAACCTGTAGGACTCCACTAGACTGTGCACATTTGACTCTTGGCGCTTTGAATGATACTTGTGCAGGGACTGCGTAAAAAATATTGATTTTTTTGCAATAAACATATGATTCTTCCTTGGTATAATATCAACTTGTTGCTAACTGAGATCGTTGCAAAATGTACGAATTTATACCATACGTCTACATAATGGATCAAGATCAGGATTCAGTGTTTTGCAAATGCGATTTCACACCGTACGCAAAAGCATATAGCTGCGATAAATAAATAATAAACTCGGTTCCTACCAATGTCGTTTCGAAGAACAACATGAGCTTCGTATACACTGAGTGATGCACCACCAGTGGGCTCACCCAGGCATAGTTTAAAGGCGACCTCATCATCGTCAAAGTAATCGACTCTTTTTGGCATCTGTACAACAATCTTTCGAAGAACTTCGCTGTCATTGAAGACCAGATTGCCCTCAGCTGGCAAATAATGCACTCCACCTAAATAGAAAAAGACACACAACAATTACATTTTAGAAAGTGATTCCACATGCGTCTAACTACTTGTCATTAGCCCATCCCAGCGCTTCCAGCGACATTCAACTTACCAACTGCGGTGGCGTCACGTGTAAACCAGGGAACTGCTACTGTACCATCCGCACCAGAGCTTCTATGCACGGGAATAACCAGTTGCGATTCACTGCATGTAAAATCGTAGCGTGGACTGGCAAATCCAAGCATGCCGGGATCTAAGAAAAACAAACTGCAGAATAGAATGCTAGAGTAAAGAAAGAGTCAAAATTTAGTGATCTTGAACAGTACCTTTATCACGTATCACGGTAACCACTGTGCTGGGTACAGCGAAGTTCACTCGATCGTATGAATCAATAAGTTCAATCCTGAAATTAGACTCTCTGTGTGCAATCTCGCGACAAAGTACAAGTTCGATCGAAGCTTCGTGTTCTCCATCTTCAAAGGCCAGCGTTCCTGTATGGAGCGAAATTAAAATCTTAAAAACTGTTTTCGAGCATTTTAAAAGAACATGTAAGCCTATATATTTTGGCTAACCTGAACCCCAGTCTATTGCTTGTACCGAGTCAGTAAAGACTGCGGACCTCTGGGCCTTAAGCTCCTCTTCATCAGAAGAGGAGGAGGAGGAGGATGTTGAAGAGCTTGAGCGGGAAGACGATCTCTTGACTTCTTCTTGGTCGTCAGCCAACACCTGGGTTTTCCACTGAAGAGCAAGAACACCGTCGGCGTTAGATCGTCGAACTGGTATGAGGGACGAGCCTTGGGATTGTCGGAACAAGTATCTCTTACGGAGAAATTCCACGGTGGTCTCTGCAAAGTAAAAGAACCTTCTAGATTTTTGGTTGCAATTCAAGCAAGTGGAAACGAAACACTAAACAACGTTAAGCTTAAAATTAACTTTCGACCAAAGCACCATTTTATCGAAAAATATAAATCCAACTAATTGAATTAGTCTTGAAAACAATGCAGCATGAAAGGTAGAAAGGGTATGCAAATTACAATTACAATTACAATTCGTAAAACTATATCTATAGCCACACAAAACTAAAATATTTTATTAGATGCATGTACACTGTACACTAAAATCATCATTTGCAGTCACATCTTTTTATTCATTGCGATTGCTTTCAGATAATACTGTAGTTCTATTTTTGTATTGATAGTTGATCAAGCCATGCAAACATAGATATAAATATTAGGTAAACAAGTCTTTTGTAAGTGAAAGGTATCAATGGAGCTGTATATATAATAATAACGAGCTATCAGGTGCCGTTTTGAACATGTTTGTTGTTGTAGAAATAAAAATGACTACACAAAAATGATGATCATTTTTGTGACCTTCAAAAGGGAATAAGAGTGATTGCACAAATGAATTGAAAGCCAAATTAAAAATGACGAAGGCGTGATATTTGATTGTTTGCTATGCAACTGACGTTTCTACCTGTTGGCGTAAATTGCTGTCTGGGTGTGGCCTGTTGTAAAACTTGTCGAACAACTGAAACACCTGTATTCCAAATCGAATTCAATAAAACGAATTCGAGTTTTGATTTCCTAACTGTATTGTACAAACAAGCAAACAGAAACCTGCTCCAAATATATACGACAAACGTCACTCATGTTGTACGTACTTGCCACAGGTTCCAAGGTTACTTCAGCCTGCGAAAGGCTTCCGAGTTGACCAGATCCTCTGATGTCCGAAAGCTGCACACTAAAGTTGGCGGCCTTGTCATGAGGAGCCATTAAAACTGGGATTAGGATCTTTTTTTCTGTTTCATCAGGATCGAACACCAAATTTCCTAAATGTTTTAAAATACCAGCATAAAAGTCGTAAAAACCTTCACAGTTTTTATAATTTCACTTCTGATTCCAATAATGTAGGCCGACCATCAAACTCAGCATTTCATTTTTGTCCTTAAACAGGCTCCATTTTTTGCCGAACAAAACTCTACCTGTTCCGCCGATAAAGGTTTTTCCGTTCAAAGCACTACCATCTATCGTCTTCCATCCAACGTAAGTTGCCTCACTGACGTTGCCTTTTCGCAAAACAGGAATCTCAACTATTTCAACGTCGTCAAATACGAGTTTGCTCTTCTCCAGCTCAATGATCGGCGATTCTACAAAAAAAACATTTGGTACAAAAATAACAATAAGCTACAACAAAACTGAGAGTTTTAAAACATCTCTAATCTTATCTTTCGAAACAGAAACAGTGATTTTCTATGCAGATGTAACCAAATACTGCACACCAAGTTCTCCAATTATGGTCACAGTCGCCTGTGTGGTTGGACCGAGGTTTGGTCCATCGTCGTCTCGTATTATTTCAACAACGAAAGCATCAGAGGGTACGCCTTCCAGTTCAATTTCAATATTAGCTGTAACTTGCCCATCTCGGAAAGTTATGTAGTCTTCAACGCCTAGGATGAGAAGATTTAAAAAAAAATTCAAAAAGGTTATTAACGATTTTCTTATATTCGTTTTATATATTGCAAATTGGTTTAACAAGAAAAAGAGCTATTGCAAAGTACCTTCAAAAGGAGACACTTGGTCCAAAGAAGAAATCTTCCAGTGAAGTGTAGCTTCCCCATCAGTTCCTCCCGATCTTATGATGGGAACCATTCCCAACTCGCTACTCGTTTTAAACACAAAGGATGGCTTGCTAAATTCGAAAATGCCGCGCTCTGTGATAACGAACAACAAATAGATTTTAGCAAAACCGAAAAACTCCACATTTCCCTATTTTTATTAGATTGCTTTTGTCGACAGGGCAAAGCATTCGAATGTCACCTTGGCTGCAAACAATGGCAACAGTTGCAGATTTGTTCGCTCCAAGCGTTACTTTGCCTGGTTCCTCATCAACCGATATAAACTGAATCTGATCTTCGGCTGTTTCAAGTGCTACTGTAAATGATTTGGCTTCAGTCGCTTTTCCACTTAAAGGAACTTCAGCATAGCCACGTGTCTCGCCTGCTTCCAAGATCATCAAATTCTGTAGTCAACAATATATGAATCGTTATGCATTTTTAACATTAGTAAGAATAGTCTCGCAGCCGCCGTTTACCTGACAAGCTCTGTAATCAGTTCCTGCGACAGCTGTGCCATCTATTGTGCGCCATAAAACAGCCACTCTTTTTTGCAAGCTTCCAGTCCGTAGAATTGGGAGTTTAACCGTGGCGGAGTTGCCGATGACCGGATATGACGGTTTACTAAACTCGATCACGCTGCGATCTAATTACGATAAATTTATTTCATTACCACAATCTCAAGTCCATTATTCTGATTTCATAATTTACCAGCAACTGATGACTTGCATACTGTACTGACAAAATCACCTTCGTCGCTGACGACAAATATTGTTGTCTTTCTAATTCCAGATTTCGCCCCTCCTTTAAACTGGTCAAGTTCAATGACAAATTTCTTTTCTTCTTGATCTTTTTCTTTGTTATTTTGAAAGTCGGAATCTGATTGGAGCAGCCGAACTTGGACGTTGGCCGAAATCTGGGTAGTCCAAACAAAGTTCGAAAATGGAAAAAATTTGTAAAAAAGATGTCATATCAGCAGGAGAATCAACGCATAATCGTCACACCTGGTTGTTGGCAAATACCACGGTTCCTTCCCCTCCGACATAATCTTGACCATCTTTTGCCGACATTTCTAGAGTACGCCACCTAGCTGATACTTTTCCGTCCATTCCTCCAAGGCGATGTACAAGAATTGTCACTATGCCTTCACTTTCTTTAAATGAGAAGGTCGCTTTCGAAAACCCAAGTGTACCAGCATCTGATAATTAGAGAAGAAATTAATTGCGTTGCACGACAGTAACTGTGCGTACATTACATAATAACATTGGTTTTTACAGGATCAATTACCAATGTCATTAAGAATAATAACTTCAGTGTTTCGCAAGCCTAATTGAATTTCATCACTCCTCGCATCGCCCCACACAGCGTTAACGAGCATCACATTCAAACTCATTTGTTGTTCGAGTATTTCATGTTCCTCCAACGATAGCTCGAGCATGGAGGATTCTTGTCCAGTTTCGAATTTGACCTGATAGGTGTTAAAGACATGAGTCAGTTTCAAGAACGCTTATACAGATGACATCTCTCTTACTCGTAAAAATTTTAGAAACTTTTTCTTTACCAAGCCTGTTCCCCAGTCGTTATTGTTTTCAACATCGGATGATGATGTTGACGACGATGAAGATCTTTTCGACAAAGGAGCCACATCATTAGAACTGTCATGACTGGTGGCACGCCATTCAACTAAACAGGAACCATCACTTGTTGAACGATGTATTGGGATGGCGGCGTACTGTAAATTGATATATATTGAGTTATCTATAATAATATAGTTGTACTGATCAAATACTATTAACTCCAGATTATTTAACTTGTTGTATAAACTTTAGTTATAATAGTTTTCAGTTTTTGTTTTGACTAAATCTTAAAATACTGCCAAAAAGTTTTGGTTAGATTTTTTATTATGGAATTTTTATCATTCCGGTATCGGGAAAAAGGTGTCTGGTACACATCTTTGGTAGCAAGTTGCTGCAGAAACAGGTTAAAGGTATGCCTTACAGTAGGTGTGTAGGAGGAAATTGTAAACCCATAAAGTAACAAGCAATTCAAAGAATCATACTTTAGCACTGCGCCTGAATAAATATTTGGGCTTGACAAACTCAACAATGGAAGGTCCAGAAGGCGCCAATCCAACCGGCCGCGCTGGAGCTGTTTAAACATTAGAGATGTTCATACAAAAGTACTGCGTTACATCCAACAATAATTTTGTATAACAACTTGAGGCTGTCATTGTATTGTTCAAGGCTTTGGATGAAATTCGTATAAACGGCGATAAAGACACAACTTACCCATAGCAACACATGTAATTCCAACAACGGCTTCAGATGGTGATTCGGTTTTTGGGCCACCTGGAGTTGAACGCAAGCAAACCGCAAACTGTAACTGTCCTTTGTGATTGGGATCGTTGTAAACTGGAATGCCAACTTCCTTCACCGTTTCTCCAGCGTCAAACACTACGCTGATAGTGCCACCTGCCAAAATCATCCACAACAGTATAATGTAAATATTTGATAATTATACGCATTAGTCGCCAAAAACTACCTGTATGGAATTTAAAGCATTTATTATTGTTGTACTTTAATAATAATAGAAGTATTGTTCATGATGCGATGTGCAGCATTTTCGAAACATTTTCACCAAACGCTACAATAGTTTAAAGGATTCTAGTAAACTTAAACCGTTTTCTGTTTATGCTGCACTTGCCTAAACTGTATGAAGTTTTCAATTAGAATGGGTTTTTTTAATACCTCTTGTTGTTTTAGAGTGTCTCATTGTACATGGGTAAGGTTTTAGAAATATTAAAAACCACTTCCAGTTTTAGTTATGTATAACGGATACAAGTCAAATTGTTATGACAAACAAAAAAGTTTTGGTTATTGTCTTGGACATTTTTGTGTGAACAGCGCTGGTTGATAAATACCCTGATTTTAGCTCCACCCAACACGGAACACGCAAGATGGCGCCGCAGTGTACACAACATATGCGGAAATATCGATTCCACAGATAAAATATGATGGTTCCCCTCTTCAAAGCTAAGCTGGCGTATACACGATTACAAACAGAATCCCACACATCACTAAAACAATATAACTTAGAATACACATAGATCACCTTGGTAATGCTTTCCGCTGATAGCTGATCGGTCTGATGTTTCACACATAACAAATGCAGCGCTACTGACGTCACCCTTGCGAGAAACTAGCAAATTGGCTACGCCAGCAGTGGCAGTGACGTCAAACTGAGATTGGGCAAAATGTACAGTTCCATAATCTAAAGTGTAAAAAAAATAAATGCAAATGATAGGGATTTAGTCTGCAATTTTGTTTCTAGTTCTACAAGAATCATTGGCTTACCTTCGGCAGCAAATACAGTGACTGTTGCCTCGTTCTTAGCTCCTAGTTTACCACCTCCCGATGGATGTTGTAAAATAACTGCAAACATCATCAACTCTGTTGAGCTTATGTTGGATAGGTTCAATTCTAGATATTTGCTGATCTCTCCGTTTCGGAATTCAAGAACTCCGTTTATTGCCAAAAGCTCTACATACAAATTGAAGAAGAAATAACACGTGGTGTAAATAATTAAAAATTATTACATATGCAATTTATTCAACTACAATTTCATGCTTTTGAATCCAATGTACAGCATTTTTTCTGTTATCACCGTGTGTCCTATTGTTACCCGTTTCTAGCAAACCTTTGCTGATGGCATTATCCCCTTGCTGGCGTATGACCCAGGGAACACGAATGTGGCCATCTGTTCCCAGTGATCGGATCACAGTTAGCCTACCAAGCTGCGTCTTCGAACGCATCACTAAGCTCGTTTTCGTGAATTCGAACAAGCCAGGTTCTATCAAAAAACGATAAAGAATGAGTGTATGTCATAATACTTTAGAGTGTGCCAATGAAAGCAGAGTCATGTTTGTCCACTGTGCTGATTTTACCGTCATCTTCAATGATAGAAATATTAGCAATGTTGTTGGCAAGTTTGGTTCCTTCGCTCGGGTCGACCAAAACAACGCGGAACGCTCTTCCCGACTCATCAAAGATATCGTTGTCGATAATTGGTACTTTGATGTGAGATTCGGTTTGAGCGTTATTGAAGGTGATCGTACCCTGCAAACAATAAAATACATTTAATTTTCCGGTGTACTGTACATGGATTTTATACGTTTTGCAACAGCTTTAGAAATAAAGATAACTATAATTACCTCTGATGCTTCGTAATCTTTTCCGGCAATGGCCGTGTCATCTTCAGTGTACCATCTCACGGTGGAATTACCTTTGGTACTCCGTGTTCTCAACACAGCAATCTCAGCAATTCCACAATTTTCTTTTAAAAGGACCAGACAAAAAGTTTATACAAAGTAAAACAAACACTCATGTATAACCTTATTTTAGGAACAATATGATACATATACATAAAGCAACTCTTTATTCCAAAAATAAAGTACGATAAAATAATTGTTATAAGCGTTTCTATACCGCTAGTGTAAGTATACATCACCCCTACTACAATCGGTTTTAACACCTTAAAAGGTAATTTATATTTCTTAGCTTGTATAAAACATACCCATAAATGGATAAGCATTCTTGGGGAATTGGATCAAAGAGCACTCTTCATCACAAAGCATTGTGACCATGCAGTTGCTAAGATCAAGAGATGCGCCACCTTTTGGATCCTCCAACTGAATACTGAACATTTTCTCATTCTCATCGTACAAGATGTCAGGTATCAACTCGATACGTACGTTTTTGGTGACCTGTGAGTTAAATTCAAGTTACGAGAGTGCTACCAAAATATTATCAGCACGACAACAAAAAAGGAAATACACACTTTGTATGTCATTATGAGATTATATGTGTACCTCAGCATCGTTGAACTCAACAACACCACGCCCACCAACGTAGTGTTTGCCGCTCGAAGCAGTGATGTCCCGGGTGAACCAGGTTACGCTTATTTTTCCGTCCATTCCAACAGTGCGATGAACTGGAACAGTTGCAAATCCGTCATTTTCCTTGAATACATAGCTTGGTTTGGGAAATCCGATAATACCAGCCTCTGTAAACATAATCAGACGTTGGAGAATGACACAAAGTTCTTTCAAAGAGCTGTTTATACTATAATATATAACAGAGGACAAGTTTAATGGCCTAAATTTGTTGAACATACCCTCGTCTTTGATGACCACTACTTTTGTTCTTTTCAACCCAAGAGCTACTCCCTTCTCCTGTCCATAAAGTTCCACCCAAAACGACGCTTCTTTTCCAGAAAAGTCGTTTAAAAGTGGAATCTCTATATTGCCAAATTCGTCACCATCATGGAATCTAATGCAACAAAATTCACAAAATAGTTTGGTATAGTTCGTGTGGTATAGTTTAATTCGAAAATTGTAGCCTATAGGTGTTAACGGGACAAAAATACGAAACATACTTGTAATATTAAGATGGAGCAATATGTTTAGGTAACTACCTCACTACCACTTTATGATTATCTGAAGAGCTAGCACGACTAGAAATGTGGATAACCGATAATAATTAAATCGTTGACTTACGAAACTTCACCATCGCCCCATGAAAGTCGTTCCAACAGAGGTGAAGTTTCATCGACGGTTCCATATCTTAAAGTGGCTGCATTACTCCTATGCTGCCCGTTCATTTCAGCAAGTTGAGAACCATTAGCAGTTCCAGCTCCGTCGGCAGCGGCCATCCCTCCTGCTCCACCGTATGAATATCCTTGTGGTCCTCGCGACTCCAACGCTTCAATTTCAATAGTCGTGTCTCCTTTCTTTCCGTGGACTACCAACCTGTATTGTTATTTTAATCTTTCCATTGCACATTTCTATACCGACTTGACGATAAATTAAAACAATGCTTCTTTCAGCCCAAATTAGTTAATATGCTTAGAATACATCTTACTGTTCCACTTGCTGTGCACTTTGCTGTTTCTTCCTCATAATCGTCCCTTCTTCTCCAATACCCAAAACTTCTAGTTCGTTATCCATCGATGAACCTTAAATTTGAACGACATTGTAAAAAGCAAAAAATAGCACATATTAATAAAAAACGGATACAGCGTTTGACGCAAACAAAAGTAATAAAAACGTTGATTACCTTCATAGGTGCGCCACATAACCTTGGTACCACCATTCAGAAAAGAACGACGGACTGGAATCACGGCTACTTTGGCACTTCTTCTGACTAGGTATTTCGCTTTAATAAACTCAACAACGGTGCCTGAAATGACACATAATTTACAATATTGTTTGGAAAAGGTTTCAGGATGACGCTTCGCTGCTGATACTTAAATGTTTTCAGTGCCAAGGAAAATAGCCCGAGCTGAAAACGTGCATTTCCTTGACGGGAGCAAGAAGGAGCAGTGACGTCAATAGAACGCCGAAGACGCTCCAAATGTTTTAGGCTATGTAACAATATTTGTTTACTACGTTGCAAACAGCCCTAAAAAATTCCTTGTGTCGTACACCTATGTTATATGCGTTCAGAAAAGCACGGCTTAAAATGCTTGCAGTTTAGAAAGCATAACTATTTACCTGGACCCATCGCAGGAAGAAGAGGAATTAACCCCGGAACATTAGAAATTTGGTATTTTCTTTCTTCTTCCCTGTCAATCACATAAACGCAGCATCTCCAGCAACAAAGAAGGATTAGAGCAATGAGCAAAAAGAGGAGGAAGCACCACAAGATGACCAGCAGGGAGTACGATGGCTTGCATCCTACGAGAATCAAAACCGAGACAAGATAAGACACTAGAAATTAACAGTCGTATAAATTGCCTGCCAGTGGTCAGATTAATATATTTACTTTTATCTTTCTCCGCGACAAAAACACTTCCGGTAGGTCGGACTTGATACGAGTAGTAAAATTTACAGTTGTCGCTTGTGTCAATAGCAGCGCATAAAACAGTGCCATCGCCGTTCTCAGTGTTTTCTGCGTGCAACAATACAAATCGGCATTATAATCATATTCACAAAAGCATTTAACGCAATTACGCGGTCTGCTAGCAAGCGACATTTATGAAACTGTACACAGAAGGAATACCTTCTGTCATAGAGTACGTGTCCACGCGAGAAACGTCATCATACTCCGTGATAGGACAATTTTCATCACATGTTTGGTTGTATGGGCCAGTTTTATGAATTTTGCACTGTACGCAGTCCTGAAATACTTGGCATGACGGGCAGTTCTACGTTGCGAAAGTTGGTTAGTTTGACCACAAACATTTAGCATACCATGACAAATTCAACTTTACTAGTACTTACGCTAGTACAGTCACTGCAAGTAGGTCCACCAAAACCAGAGGCTTCGTCACAAACACAAGCTCCACACACACACTTTCCACTGCCAGAGCAAATCTCGCCATTGATTCCGAGACATGAAATTGTAGCGTTGGTACATCCGCAGTCGTCGTTGGTATATCCCGCATCGCACTCGCATGCGCACTTGCAGTCTTTAGTAACTGGGCTACATGTACGATCATTTGTAAAACAGGATTACACATATATTGGAATTTAACCTCTTTAAACCTTGGTCACACCAAGTTTTGTTGTCGAAAACCGATGAGCTACGATGTTCAATTACAATGTATTTTAAGAACGAAATAGCATATTATCTGAATTTTTAAAAGGTGCAATAAACATTGAAAACTACAGCTTGTAATCATGTCAACTCGTCATTAAATGACTTACCTTCCGTGATTTGAGCACACAAGGCCAGCTGTTTTGAGACACTCATTGCACTGACAAAAATCTCCGTAAATTCGTCCTTTATTATGTTTGTATCCAGGATCACAAACGCAAGCTTGATCGTTGCACTGTCCATGACCTGTATTACACAGTAAAGGTTCAAGTGTTTGTTATTCAATAATACATTTGCGAGTACAAAGTTTGTGAATGAAACGCTTACCACCAGAACAGTTTAGCAAAAGAAAATTTACCGCTGGGAACAACTCACACTTAATAAAAGGCATAAATAACTTCTAATCGGCCGGCAATTTGCATTTATTTAGCAATAAAAGAAAATTTACAGTAGTGTAAATACCGTTGCAATCGATTAATGCTCCTTCCTCTCTACATCCTCGTGACGTAATTGGAATATCACAAATTGATCCTGTCCATCCGGGATTACACGCACATATTCCGCAAGAGAAACTTCCTTGTCCACTGCACGATAAACTATTCACCTATATGGATGTATAATGCAATTCTGGTTAAAAATACAGATCATTGAAAAATTTATACACATTTCCCAGTATTTTGTTCATAATCAACATTGAGCCGTAGCCCATGTCCCAAGATATCACACTATTTCAATGATTTTTGTAACTCACATCGACTTCCAGGGTACAACCAAACGCTCCAAGTACTGTTGTGTCCACAGAGAGCTTGTCATCGTAAAGTCTAGTCTTAACTTCAACATTTCCAATGTAGCAGCTCGATTCACCAGCGCAAGCATTTTTATTTGCAGCCAAAGACATGTTGTAATAAACCTAGACATTGTTTCAGCAATTAGCACATATATTATACCAATTGTGACGCTGTAAGTCATAACTCGAAGTCTTGAAGACTGATATAGTTCGGAACATTAAGAAAATCAACTTCAGTTACTATTTATAACAAGGTGTCTATTTCAAAAGTAGATTGCGTTGACGAAATAAACAAGATGAGATGAGATAGTTGGAATAGGGAAGTGGTTTTAACATGGGTTCGATCAAACCCTAATAGGGTTTCGGTGAGTAAGTCATAGGGTTTCGATCGATGGATATCAGGAAATACAGTTTGTTTGCTTAATGTTCTTGAATTTCAACGTAGGGTTCGGTGAATACTGTTGTACACGCTTGAGATCTGCGAAGTTCAGTACATTCACGAAATTTAAGAATCGGTGGGTTAGAGAAAAAGACACGTGAACAGATAAATTTTGTTAATGGAAGATGTATTAAAGTTCAAGTTAGTTCAGGGATACGTAAGAATAACGTAGAGGTTAGTATAGTATATGTTATGTGATTTCAAGGTAAATGTTAAAGCTGTACATTAATATTTCACCAAAAAAAAACAGTTCTGAAGGTACAATTTTTGCCGGTAAAATAGACGTTTCCTATATTTAATTAAGCACGTTACTTTGCTGCCCGACGACAACTTTTCAATCACACTTT
The DNA here is from genome assembly GCF_947623445.1 of Clavelina lepadiformis. Taxonomy (NCBI): domain Eukaryota; kingdom Metazoa; phylum Chordata; class Ascidiacea; order Aplousobranchia; family Clavelinidae; genus Clavelina; species Clavelina lepadiformis. The sequence continues at coordinate 13,034,622 of NC_135247.1, forward strand.
CGTCATCAGATATAACACGGGACATTCCACTCGGTAAAAGAGCAACATAGCCAGGGCACAGAACATCTTCGTCTGGGTTGCCGGTTACAATCTCTTGCTTACCTAAATGCGCAAAAGTTATGAAATTGAGATATAAGCTTTTTTATAAGTAGTTATATTGTATGTAAGAATGTTTAGGGGTATTACCAATAAACGTAGTTAAAAACTATTACATTACCGGCAATTTTCTTGTAAGCGTCGCTGACCAGCTGAACAACGTTTTCTGATTTTCCTTGTAAAACTCCCCAAGTAGATCCACGAAAAACATTTTCCGATACGTACTGAAATTAATCACATACGACAGTAAAGTTAGGTCTAAACATCGTCAAAATGGAATGTGTTAGGCTGTTTAGAAATCCATATCGTGAAACTCTAATGAATGTCAAAAGCCATAGAAAGATATAATAAGCAGTCATCATATATTAATGATAAATTCTACAAACATTTGTCCCTTCTAGTTGTTACGTTGCATTTTTAATATCACTTTTATTCCGACGACTTCCACTAAAAAAATGGTGTGCAAGTTTGAAAGCATACACTGTATTACAACGTCTTGTGCTCTACCTTGTACAAATCAGCATAGCTGTTGCCAATAGCAAAAATTGGAGTGATCGATTTCTCTTCAAGAGCACGTTGTACCTGATTGACAGTCGGATAATCTTGATCCTCAGCACCAACATACCTGTCATAAAAAGCTTTAATTTTCGGAAGAATATCTAATTTTTCACGTTACTCTATGTCAAACCAGAGACTCAATCTAGTTGAACTGTTTGTGAATAACGAAAATGAAAGATTATTACTTTCCGTCATTGTCCAAATGGCAATTTCCGTCATTAGCTTTTGAAATACCGGCAAGAAAAGCAGACCCATCACCGGCATAGTGATAAGCTGATTCGGTTGCAATCATGAGAAGTCTGAGAGCATTGCCACGCCAGCCTATTATGTGTTTGCATTGTACAGCTTGAAGCATGGCATCCAGAGCGCCTTCTGGAGGATCTAAATTTCCGGAAACGTTTAAGCGACTGAGCGCTTCTTCAAACTTTGAGGCTTCAGGAGTTAGACCAATTACATTTTCATACAGAAATGGTGCAACCGTTTCTTCGCCGTAAGGATGTTGTAAACTACGAGTGATAAAAACCAAACCGAGATTAAATACGGTGACAGTAGTGAACAAAACTACTCCGTTTATTTTTGTTGAAATAGTGTCAACAAATACACACGCGAATAGTGAAGAGAAAGTTTATCTTAAGTTGAACGTAGAAATGTTGCTTCACCTGTAAGTCGTCATTTGCGTCATCGGACTTTGAACCTTATCGACAAATTTTCCAAACCCAATTTGAACACTTCCTTCCCCACCCATAGTGAGATCTTGAAGAGTCTGGACTACACACAATGGACGGCATTGAAGCAATAAATTGCGAAAATGGGTATAAAAAAGCAGAATAAGCGTATATTCAACTCATGGCACTCACTAATGGAAGAAGCCAGACTTCTAACACTTTGCAAATCGTCTTGCATACTATATGACATGTCCATAAGGTAATAGAGGTCAACAGGATAAATTTCTGGCTCTTTTATGCGAAATGGAATTATAACCGAATCGCCGACGCGAACTCTTGCCTATAGAATAAAATTATTATCATCATTTTCAAGGAAACTGTCATGATATTGCATAATACGTTTGGCAACAAGTAATCATATGTACTGTACAATTGCTTTCATATGCAATAATCAATATGGTGCCTTATACTCTTATACACGTACACTGGCTGCTTGATGATTAAAACGGTTATTCTCATTCGCAGCATCGAGTGTTGCTGCTGATTTAACAGTGTCGATTTCCCCACATTTTTGTTCGATAAGAAGTTCCTCAGTGTTGCATCTTTGTCCACTGAAATCCTAGAAACAGAAAATATACAAAAGCACAGTCAGAGGAACGTTAAAGGAACGTACAGGAGTTTGAGGAAGGTCTACAGAATCAAGCGAGAGGAGATCACTTAATTATATCAAACCTATCTAGCATACTGTGCAATCGATTCATTTTTTGGACGATTTAGATGTAAAACAAAATAAGGATCAAACTGCATTTTAAACCATACTTGGTTTAGACAGCTTTGACCCAAAAAGTTTTATATGATTCTGACTCACATATTAGGTGCGGCAATGCTATGGGTCATTGCTTTGGTATGCAACGCACAACGATTACAGCAACAAAACACAAGCCGCATTATGCGTCAGGTACTTGTTAATCTATTCGCTTGAGATCACATGTAACATGTGGTCCCAAAGTGAGCACAGTTGCATGACCCACGATTTTATAAATTCCTTTACACAATTCAAAGGCAGAAAATATGTTTCAATGTAGCAGAATAATCAAATCGCACAAAATTGGTAAAATACCATATCGAAAAATCAATGGGGCCAGAATTTAAAGTTAAAAATACACACACAATATTTGGAGTGGGCGTAAAACAAAGGTTAGGAATTACGACTAATACGCAAAGGAAAAGTGCAGCATAAAAAAAGAAAATAAAAAAAATCGTTATAAATCATTTTATACAGAACTAGAATCGTAAACTCTAAAACAGCGTTCCTATTTGAATTCAGAATACCTGGTTTTTCAGCAAATAAAAAACGCATCATTTTAATCTAACATGTAAATTTTTCGCATTAATTATAGAAATCAATTTTTTCAAACTACTTCCAATTTCTATTCGATTATTTGTTCGGTACACCATATTAAAACGCATTAACATTAACGATCTTTGATGGTGGTATAACAATGTACAGTTACCGGTACATATTCTCAGGTATAATCGGGTAAAGAGAGGATTAGCTTACAGGAGGCGATTTCACTTTGCAGCTTGCGGATGAACTGTAAAAAAATGATGCTGCTTTTATGTACGCAGTTCATGAATTCCTAGAGCGAGAGTGCATTGCCCTTATTACTAGCAATTTAAACGAGTTTATTGATAGTATTGAAAAGATACAAACACAATCTCCTTGCAGGATGATAAAAACCCATTGTTTGCATACCGTTGATTTCATCAACTTTAAAATGTCTTATTACGCCCGGGGCATTGTTTGTTTGACATCTTACTATGCAGGAAAACAAGTGAAATGTCATGTGCATAGTTAGGTGTTGATTTCCGTAGTTGATACTAAAAAGAGCTAACTTATTACAAAGGCGACATTTTATCGGTAATGCTATATACTAACCTCGTCACCCTTGTCCAAAATAACGTAACTAAACTTGTTACTTAACTAATAATAATGTAACTGACAAGCTAAATTGGGATTCTTTCTTGCAGCGGTCAAACAGTGTACCGCGAATGTAGTTTCTGTTTTATAATAAACTGTCAAGTTTACGATATAGATTAAACCGCTAAAAAAGGATAAGTGACAAAGTGATTACGGTAAAACAAATAGATACTAACTTCCTGTTTACACCATTGACACATTCGGTTTGCTGTTATACATTCTCCTGGAATTTTAGCTTGCGTACAAACAGAACTAATGGAGACAGATCCTGATGATGATGACGACCCGGAAGAAGAACTTGATGATGAAAATGAACTTGACGCCGAAGCCGATGATGAAGAGCTGGAAGATGAAGACGATGCTGAATACGACCATCCAGACGCACCACCACAGGTCGACGAACCTAAAGATGTTTGCACACTCTTAGTTCAATATTACTTTGGTAACCTTTCACACACAACTGATCGGTCTATACTCTATAGTCTATAGTATACAAAACATGCAAGGAAATGCATTTTTGCAAAATGTTTAGGGCTGTAAAAATAACATATTTAACGGCTTCCACTATTGCGTAAGTCTTGTTGTCAGCCGTTGCAAAAATGAAGTGTCGCTGAGACCTTCACCCCGAAGAAGACGGTCGCGAGTGCGCGGGTAGATCAAAAGGTTTTGAGTCGCATGACGGTACGTAGTCATGTATTCCGTTATTTTAAAAGAAGGTTGACACCAGTGATGTTTTGTAGTGGGATCGCGCGGGATCGCCATCTCTTCATTTTTTGAAGGGGGTCCCGACCCCTTACTTATTTTTGCTTGTTTTATCATTGCAGTTATCCAGGCAAGATTAAAAACATCATTAGCATGTGTATGAACGACGCACAGAAAAAATATCGGTAATTTAAGCTCAAGTGATGTGACAAAGTGTTCAAAGGCTTCCCCTTTGAACATTTCCGTATACATTTGGAAATAATACGATGTCAAGAATTGTTGAACAGCGAACCCCCACTTCTTTTTGTAGGAACACACCACCTGTTGACGCTGATATGGGACCATTCGTTTATGACAGAACAGATTTGATTTGCACTTTGTTGGAAATAAACCTAACCAAGTGACAATTTTAGAGGAAATACTGCGTTTTTAAAATCTGAGCCAAGTGAAGAGAAAGCGTTATAGGTTTATTTAAGGTCAAGTTAGATACGAGACTAAGGTTATGTTTAGAATAGCATGGCACAGTATATCATAACTTCCAATTAATCTCACAACTGACTGATTTTTGTATGTCAAACATATTTGCTTTTTCAAACAATCACTTCTTGTACTGGACGGGCCATGAAGAAAGCTGCCGTCGTTCGGAACATTACGTAATATCACAAAATTAACATCGCCGCACAATCCAATGTTGTAAACTTTCCGGGTTTTCCTCTGGGGAAAAACAGTTGCTGTGGTATGTGGTATGCTTTGAATAACATCAATATACATAAAGATGCAGCTAAATTCATTTTGTCGATGACAGCATTTCTTGGTATAATACTCGGAAAAGCGTAATTGCTGCTTCTCGTTTAGTTATTTATGATAAATGTTATAAACAACAGCGTATACAAAAGTCTGAGTGACAGAACCAACCGTTTGTTGAAACATTAACTGCTTGCACATAACTTCATGTTATGAAGACAGTTGGCGCCTCATTATAAACTGAAATGAGGTATACAATGGCTTCCTGAAGGTCAATGATGACGTTTTGTCTCTCATCAACGAGGCGGGATTTAAATTGGACCATAACGTCATTGCATGTAATTAACCCACACAACTACGCTGAACAACTTGAGGCGCGAAGGGGATCCAGCTGTCGTTTGCCAGTAATGATGTTTCCATTAGTTTTATAAGCCAACAGGCGCGCTACGTTTTCATACGATAAAGGCTTTGTATGATTTTTATTTATTTTAAACGAAAGTGAAAACTGATAACTATTTTAAAGCATCAACAAACGTTTTCCTGGATTATGGAAACAACAATAATTTGCTAGGTATGCTAAACCTTAACGTAGTTTGCTACGTGAGCTTTAGCAGTAAACCTGAGTCAACTGCCTCTAACAGTCGCTCCGATATTAATCTTCAAAGAAATGTCACGGTGTCAAGTGTTACATCTGACATTTCCATTTTCCACACCAATAAAAACCTTTTACTCAATAATCGGGCTTAAAAGCTATAGTCTAGTACTGTAGTTAGATGGAGCGTCTACCTTACATACTAATAAACGGTTTTATATCGTAACATCGCACATTGTGTGGTGAAGATAGAATGCACATAAATAAATGCGAAAACAATATAAAACACGATTGTTCCATATGCGACCCGTAACTATGAAAACGTTCCGTGATACCCTACTAGTTCATATGACGACACCACAGAGTCTTGAATTGTTTCATACTAGAACTAGAGCAGAATATTTTATAAATATGAAGCCTCACCTTGCGCTTCGTGTGGTTGCACTTGCGAAATTGTTAAGGCAAGGAATATAGAAAACCGCACAAGTTTGTAGTTAAACATTCTGATGTGGCAAAGACGAAATTCTGAAAAAAGGTAAAAATATTTATGATGTAAAACAGAAGAAACACTCAGCCTAGAAATGATAAAATTTATGGTAGAATTATGGTTGTGTAATCTCAAAGTATATGCGACTAAACAACTATCATTCCAGAAAACACCTTAATATTTTGCACAGTAGTTCGTTACCGATCACACCGTTGGCTTATCTATGACAATTAATTGGAGGATCATTTACACTCTAATCACAACATGTATTGATGCTACAGCGAGATAGTTGATTTTTTGGCCAATAAGAGAAAAACGCACTTTAAACTATAATATCTTCTTACGCGGTTTTATCACAAGGCGAGTTCGTCAAACAGTGTTTTAGCCAAAAGGGATACGCCAAAATAAACTGCAGGCCGTTAAAGTTAACTAGTAATTTGCCTAAGTTTAAGGCAGCGACAACATGTCAGAGAATGAAATCTTCCATCAGTGCTGCGATCTTAAACTAATACTTACACCCGCTTTTATTCCTCCTCATACAAGCAGACCTGCATAACGTTTTCAAGCAGCCGTTGTTCTAATTTGTCAAAACTGGGTAATCCAAGTGCAAATTTTGTAACACCGATTGTAAGGTATTAAAAAATAGCTATACAGTTTTGCTGTTAACGGAACTCCAAGTAAACGTAGTCTAAAACGTAAGAATGGAACCATTAATAAAATTACATTCCTCACATCACATAGGCTAGTTATCATTATTGCATAAAAACAAAAACAGTACTAATATGTTTAAATCACACATCTATATACAACATATTTGCGATACGATAATTGTTATGGCTCAATCTTAAAACTACCAAACGTATTTTACGTAAAAGACATTCGGCTTTTATCAGACGTACTATCCACTACCCCTCCAGCGTCAATATACGCCTTCGTATCACAGAGTAAATGCTTCGGCTTTGCCAAACAGTTTGAGACGTAATGACCATATGTGACTTATAACTATGAAGCATTTTGATGTACACGATGACGAAAGTGTACTTCCTATCTTTCGTAAAATTATTTTTCGTGGACCTAATAAACAGTAGCACTGCTCCGGTCTACACAAATGTTTCAGAAAACTTTCTCCAAGCTCTACCTAACAAAATATTCCTCATACCGAATGAGTGTGACTCCGCCCTTCTGCTGTTTTCGCTCAGCAAAACAGCTGTTTACGTCCAGTCATGGTAAATGGCCCATCAAATCGCCCAGATACATTATCACCATTTCAAGTTTGCCCACAGAATTCCAGCTTGCTACCAACTGTTTGCATAGCGAAATTTACTTGCATATGACGTCATACTTTTAAAGTCTGCTCAATAATCTGTGGCATAGCTCGAGCAGGGGGGGGGCGGTCTACTTCAAATGTTTCTTAATCCGACATATAAAACCCAGCCAGCAATAAAACCTTCGAATAGACGCTTTGCTGCCAAAAAAGTTTGGGGTTTCAGAACAAATTTCAAAACTAGAGTGTTGATAAGCTAATATTGTATTGATAACCAGTATGCGTTCTATATCACAATTGGCGACAAGCACTTTGCTAAGAATGGTATGGCTGTCTGGAACTTTGAAAATGGGGGTCAGCCAACAACTTCGGTTATGTTTCCACGATGTAAGCAAACTTGACAGCTTTCCGAAAATGAGCAAAATGTAGGCACAGTTTGTTTTACGAGGTAAATTACATTCAAAAGCCAATGTTGTACAATTGGCAGTTGAAAATCACACACCTAACTTCAGGAGACTTAGGCTACGTTTACACCTAAATCTAACTTACTTAAGAACCTCACTTAAGATCCTTTACGTCGTATAAACCTATAGCCATGCAAGCGACCCCAAGGTAGGCCGATCTCGAATTGTACTCATCCATGCAGTATTGGCACAGTGCCAGACGTACAAAAGGCAAATGTTATCAGAAGACAAACGTTGAAGTTTGTATTTGCGACCGGAACTTTGTGTTAAAAAGAAACTGCATTAGCCGTTTTAAATGAAAGCGCGCTTTGAATATAGCCCTAAACAGCACCAAAATCAAAGGTATGAACAATGACCATATATTGTATTCAGTCGAAGTAAATTTAGGGTACGAAAGGGTGTTAATTCCAACCACATAACAGTTTTAAGATGCATACTACGTTATAAGGATGCTAATTACGTAATATTGGTAAGTTGTTGAATGTTATTTAATATCACTAGCCAAACAAATCCAAACTTTTAAAATTATAGAGAAATGGTAACTTTAGCGTTTCTCTCTCTGGTCAAGAGGTATTGTTCCGTTGTAAGTGTACGCATGACTGTACGTGTTCCCACAGGTTTGGTAACTCACACCCGGGGTTATATTATTTTGCTATACAGATAGGCGAGAGCACTTAATGAATAAAAAAAGATAGTAAACACACCCATCCACAGTCTTGGTTAACAGTGGAATGTCTATTCTATGGAGTAATAGGAACTGTTGCAAAATTTATCAGCATAAACCAGCCTAGCATAGAATAGCATATCTACGCTGAAGGTTCACCTTTTATTTACATAATACCAGAAACGCCATCGAAAAACGTGTGCCTGTGACGACACGCGTTATTCATTGAAAGATTCGATGTTTTTTATACATTTGTGCTTAAAGCTGCGACAATTTCGAGAACACATTTTCGTATAACTTGTCTCTTCATTTTGCACTGTTATGTATAGCTTTCCGAGAATCTAACTCGTACTCTCTATTGTCATACTGTTACTTGTGTTTAGATTCTACTGCAAACAACCTTCTCTCTGCCTTTCCAGGCACCATGGGTTTAAAACGATTCTAACATTTCACTTTGCATGATGTAAACAATTTTAATTGCAGGCTTTAATACATCCTAGTACAAAAATACAACACGCTTAAATGCTGAAAACGCTCAGCACCAAAACCCTCCAGTAGCACTATCTCTCGTCCTGCTGAGCCTATATGGTAGGTGCTTGTCGATTTTACGCACCTAGCGAAGCGTGACTAGATGAATGTTGTTGACGAAGGCGGTGACTAAAAATGCGCGCATATCAATTTTATCAAAGGAAGAAGATCAATACGCTAACAAAATCAAAAGTATTGCAAAAAAGTTCATCGGGACCTGGAATAATTCTAAGACCGTATGTACTGTAGTTAAGTATGGAAAAGATACGAGAGCTATTGCTTTGATGGAATTATTCAGGCCATTTTCAAATTGTTCCAGTAATGATATTGTTCTGCTCTTTATATCAAACGTCACTGGCGTACAGCTATATACGTATACTAGCTATATCAAGCATCACTGGCGTATAGCTAGTTATCGGTTGCACGGTTACCGTTAGTTACGGGTTCCATATGGTTACTTATTCACAATTGAAGCTGGTTACCGTTTCTCTGGTTATACTTACAGTATATGGTTACCGTACTTATTTGCAGTTCAAGTGGGTTACCAATAAAATCACTTGTTAACTGTTTTAAAGTCGATGATTTAAAATAAAATCATAAAAATAATGTAAATACAAATAAATTCATACAAGTTTAATTGGAATAATTTAAATCCACGTTAATTGAAGAGATATAAAAAAGTCGAAACAACCTTTAAAACTCTAAGAAAAATTAAAATAAATTAGACCGATATGATTTATATAAAACCAAATAGGCCTAATGCTAATAAGAACTAAAATATACTTAAAAAGCTCAAATACTTTTTATACATAACATATCAAATAAATAAAGCCAATGGATTCTGCTAAATTTGTCATAACATACCAATTCTCCATATTTTCATGACGCACTGGTTTAATTAAATTGTATAGCCACTAGCCACTGAAAATCCATGTGCACCGATAATTTCAGCCGAGGCCGATTTTTACCCATTATTCAGCAAAAAACCCGACACTGCAAGTAAACGGGAAAATAGCTATTAAAGTAAAATACCGATTACTGTATATTCTACAAGATAATAATTTATTAGATATATTTTCTATAATTTATACAAATTATAGAAAATATATAAAAGAACTAGTGCCAATTTGTCTGTATTTATAATGACACATTTGATTTTTTTATATGGAATTATTTTTATAAGCGTTATTTGATTTGATACAAATTACAGTAATTCGAATCTATACTTGAATTTGTCCTAATTTTTTTTAACTTTTTTTAGTTCAGTTATATTTTTTTCAATTGGCATGAAGTTACATGAATCCAAGTATATTGTTATTTACTTATTCATTTGAATTTACTTTAATTTTTATAGTTTTATTTTAAATCATAGCTTTTAGAAAAAGTAGCAAAAATCTTTATGTGTCAATCACTTTAACTGCGAATAAGTCCAAGGGAACCGGTCGCAAACTTCACGCTGGTAAATATAGGTCCTCGATTATAAAAATTATATTTTCAGTTCACCCATAAATAACTATAGCATAGTATCTTTCAAGTTTCGTTTCAAACGGTGCTTTATTTTTAACAACACGTTTTTAGCCATAACAAAAAATATAAAATCCGTGAGTTTGGAAACTATTTTATTTCCGTTTCTGTTTTATTTCCATTTCTTCACCTGGTTTTATTCGAAATTGCATTTTCGAAATATATTTGCTTTGCAAAAAGGTACCATAACAATCTGTTTTTTTTTACATCGATGGTGATTGTGGTTTGATACCACAGTTTTCCATACTAAATCCTTTAACAAAACAGCATATTTTTCGGCTTAGTGCGAACAGAAAAAGCGCTGCTGGGCTCACAAAAAAACGATTCATAATCGACACCCTTCAGCTACCATTGCAATGCGTTTGAAGAGCATTAACGTAGCCTGCCCTTGATCAGAACTTCTCATAAACAGTACTAAATTTGGGAAATACGATACAAAAAAATAAAAAATATTTGTGTCTGTGGAATTTGTACAAACTCGGTAACTGAAGAACAAGCGATCAAGAATCATGGCCGAGTTTAGGCGGTGCAAAGACTATTCTTATAAACCGACCACAAAGATCCTGATACCATGCCACCTTTTGTTTATTTTTTATCCTTTTCAAACTACGTCATGCAGTTTAGGAATGAGTAACATTGTGGGATCACCAACGACCTGCGGACGCGCAATGGCATTCGAGCGGGCTAAATATATCGCATCATGTAAGGTGAATCGTATGAGATGAGTATCAAACAATGCCAAATATCATTTGTTAGTTTTATCTCTTTTGGTTGTGGTACGAATGAACATAAAAAGGTTGTCAATTAAAATATCTACCCTAAAGTGATATCGATTCATATTGGAAATTGCCTACTTGATTACTGCATGTCACCTTGTCAAAAACTGGTACTCGGAAATGTTTACACGACTGTCGAATACGACACATACACAAACAAAGTGATTCGGCTTTTTGCAATCCCGAATATGGTCAAGTAAAGCGCTACTACATAGCCTACGCCGCCTATTTTATAATTTGACGTGTGTACCCCTGTTATGGCGAGCTGTAAAGTAAAGTAACTCGTCATCATACATTATGGAAGTTTTACCCAGTTGCTAGGCTAATTGTTTTCAAAAATAATTATGCATCGCATGGTATTATGTATGGCGAATTTAATAACGCAACAAGACCAAAAATAAAAATTTGTGTTTGTTGCTCATAGGCAACGCCTCTTACAAAATATAAGATGAACATGATAATATTTGAGGAAGTGGAAAATATTGTGCTAATACTACGTGACGTACGGAAATTCTACTTTAGGGTTATGGTACGTTGTTGCTGTTGACATAGTTGTTGTAAATAGAACAAAACGTATAATAAAACGTGGGAGTGTTGTCTTCATAAAAAGGATTTTCTTGAACAGTGTAAAGTTGTACGGATATCTTCGTGTGCAGGTACAGCAGTTTGTTGCGCCAATCATTATAATCAGCATCAAAAGGTATAAGTTATCTGCCTCAACTGAATTTAATCGCTTCAAAAGACTACAACTGTTGCAGAGATTTGAGTTTCAAAATCGTCCAAATGTATTCTGGCATGCTTGGGTTCGTCTCAAAAACGCACTTCAAACCTTCAGTGTGGAAACGTTGGTAATGGTTTTTCCAAATGGTTTTTTATTTCTGCAAAAACCTGATGACGAATCATCTTCCACAGCTGCATGCAGACTTAAAAACATGCCATTCTACTTACAGTAAAAGGTTTAAAGTCTGCGAGGAAAGCGAGTACCAAACATATCAGCAGGTCAAATGTATTTTGAAGATAGTTGAAAGGATTCAAGGCAATTTAAATGTAAAACAATTAAATCTAGATACCCTTGGAGTATGAATCAGATAGGTTATATTATTAGGACCTTTGTGAGATTAATATTACTGTCGCATAACCATCATAAAAAATGCAAACAATGCATATATTACCAAATTAAGTTTCAAATAATGTAAATTGCAGAAATATTTTCCAGAAATAAACCTAACTACATAAATAAAATGTACTGGCCAAAGCAGTCGGTCTTATTGCATCTTTGTGCCATTGTCATAATTCTTTTCTGTATTAGCAAGCGTGGCGATACTGCAGGTAAAACCGAGTAGATTTTGCACAGTAGAGTAGACTACAGTGGAAGCTCGTTAATTCGAAGTTGAAGGGACCAATGGAATTATTTTAAGTAATAAAAAGTTGGTGTAATTGACGGTATATAGCCATGAAAAGGCGACTGGAGCATAATAGAAGCATTATTAGCAATCAACTTAAGCACGCTCTTGTAGACTCCTTTTCATAAAAAAGTAAATTTAGTTTTATTTAAATGCAGCACTGTATTTTTAAGTTTAATAATGACATTAAACGCAGAACTGGCAAAGACCAACTGTTATAATCGTTTCGGCAATGTAGAACCATCTAGAGTGCTAGACTCGCCTATGTGGTTGATATTAAGTACGATAACCTTTTTGGCGTCGCTTTATTGGTCTCATGGGTGGCGCCACGGGAGCTCTATAGCGCCACATTTGATTGGTTTAGTACTGCTTTTATCTCACTTAGTTTAGTTGTTTTAATTGTTCTTGTTAAATTTGTTACTTTCTATATGCGGTTGCGTGTATCTTCATAAGCTTTTAACTGCAGGGTCGTGAAAGCTCCGTTTTGAGTTTTTAAATGTCACACATTGCAGTACACGCGACAAATTAAAGAACGCAAAATTAACGTTTTGCGTTACCTTATTACAATCCATAAACAAAGCGAATCACCATGGTGTTTACATTTCTAATGAACGATTTTTCGACTAATTTCGAAATAACAAGCTATGCATTGGGGACCACAAAAACACTTCGACTTAAAGAGCTTCGAGTTATCATTACGTCTGCATATGTATTGTTTATACCGCAATTTATATGCATGGGCTGAACAGTAAAGTTGCTTCAAGTTTTCCGAAATTTCGAACAATGGTTTGTTGTTGGAAAATTAATATAAACTTTACAAATCTTTACAGCGGACGTAAACGAATGCCTTGGCAAAAACAAATGCCATACTACTTTGGGAATATGTACTAACTATGATGGTGGTTACACATGCAGATGCAAACTGGGTTATCAAGGAAATGGTTTGACGTGCAATGGTAAACTATTTGTAAATACTATTTTAGAGTTGGCAATAGCCATTTTGATGGCAACAACTGCGCATTACTACATGATTTCAACTTATTTATTGTCCATCCCTAAACCTTAAGTGTTACTTGGATTAACAACATGAAACCCTCTATTTTTGTTTTTCTTCTAAAGTATTTTGCTTATGCAGATATAAATGAATGCTCAAGTGCTACTCACAACTGTCATGAAAATGCCACGTGTGTAAACTTGGTTGGCTCTCACGACTGTATTTGCAAAAAAGGTTTTTCCGGGAATGGGTCGCCGTCATGTTGGGGTAAGGAAACGATACCATGCTAAACTAGTCAAAAATGGATAGGAGTCTACTTACAGCTGTAAACTATATGGAAGTGTTTCATCTATCGAGCCATACGATAACTGATTTGCGATAATTAATCAAATGGTTTTGATTATTCCCAGATGAAAATGAATGTGACGATGGCTCCAATAATTGTCATGAAAATGCAAAATGTTCAAACACTGCAGGGTCATACACATGTGCGTGTAAAAGTGGATTTGTCGGTGATGGAGTCACCACATGTAAAGGTATACCATTACTTTGCGTTTTTTTTTGTTTTCATGTAACCTTGTAGGCCTATTGCCTCAATAGAAATTTAGACTTCTACATTTTTGTATACAACTTTTTCATATAGCAGCATAACAGATATCAAATAATCAAGATAATCAAAGTTCAACAACGCCCTCATCCGTATTTTTGCGAAAAACATTGAAGCCAATGTTTATATTTTACATCTTGCAAAAATTTTTATGAAGCTTATATTAGACGAAGTTATAATATTGCTTTGTAAAGTTGTTTACTATTTTATTGTAATGACGAGATAGATATCCTTATATGTAAAAATGTTTGAAAACCAGTCATTGTAAAATATTTTCCTTCATTTTTGTTGTCATAATACAGTGCAATGATTTGTCAATAACCATAGTTATCAATGTCCATACTGAGTATTGTAATTTTATTGACCTATCTTAATTTGTGGAGTTAATTTCCTGCAATAAATCATCATTCCAGCTATCGCAAAATGTTCCACAATATGCGGGACCAATGAAGAATGCGTATATGACCGTTGCGTCTGTAAAATAGGATTCGAATTAAGACAACATTTTGGCAAATGTACAGGTAACTTTAAAGGAGCATATTCTTTGTAAAAACGTTCTTTAACTGATGTCATGTGATTTTGGAGTGTTGTGATATTTCCTGAGAACATTTTGTGTCTTACAGCATCATGCTCAGCACTCACTGTCGAAACTCCATTTGGTAATGTGACATTCGGAAGCGTCTTTGTAAACCAGAAAAGTTTTAGCAGTTTGCAATGTCCGGATGGTAACTGTGCATGCACTAGTGATGAAATAAAATTAAAATTGAACTTATTTTGCATATTAATCATGCAACTTTTCCTCTAAGGTCGTCCAATGGGATCTATTTTTTGTTCCGGCGAAGAAAATGCTGAAAAACGTGCTGCAGCCTTCGACATGTCGACATTGATTTACCTAAACTGCAATCTTACATTGGCAGATTACCTTGCAAATGTACATATATAAACCAAAATTATTTTTGACATGAATATACTGTTACTACACTGCCAACGTATACTGAACTAACAATATGCCTAAAATAGATGAGTTCGAGGAACACAAATGCGATAGAGAAGATAACAGGCGAATTAATTCTTCTCATGAAAAATAGAATTTTGGCGATGGACGAGACCAGTGGAGTGGTCAACTTTTTTTCAAACTTTTCAGCTAAATTGGATGAAACAGAAAGCAAGGTGTTACAATAATTACGCCGGTCAACCTTAATTAGTGTACAGCCGTTACAAAAGACGCCATTATGATGTCTTGTTGCAAATCTTGTTATTTTTATGTGTATTGTTCCTCTATTTTACCATCTGCTATCTAAAAGGCAGTGTTGTCAATGGAGGGTAATACTGTCTTTAATGTAATTTGCAGGTCAGCTTAAATGCACTGAGCAACATGATCTATAGCGCCGACGTTATTGCCTCTTCAGCTAAAACTGTTAACGGGTCAAATGAAATGGAACTCGGCCAGACGTTGGTGCATTCCTTGCATACTGTAGTTTCTCACGTAGCTTCAGCAGAAATCAACGAGATGACCAGCATTGAAGCCGAAAACGTTGCCGTTGTTGTAAGAGGCAAAATTAATTTCAGGGAGTCAAGTATTTTCAACATAGTTAAAGAGAGCGGTCATGATTTTGCAGATATCAAGCCACAACTCAGAAACTGGTCTCTTTCACAACACAAAATACCGCTTGAATGTGACAGCAAACAACTCCCTAGTGCAGGTTCCTGTTGTAGACGTTACTTTACCGTCCGAAGCTTACCAAATGGTATCGACCAGCACTAATGGGTCGTTCCTAGCTTCCATGTTAATATTCAAAGGAAAAGGATTATACCATGGAAACTTGGAATGGGTAAATATTACATTATCTACCGTGCTATGTTGCAAAACAGCGTATTTTATTGAAAATTATAAATACTCAACTTCAGGCATCTTTCCGTTTCTTTTATTTTAGACTTATTGAACGTACCATATCACTGTTTTTCAAGTGTATATTGTTATTAAAGGTGGTCTCGGCTGAAATAGGTAAAAATGTAACAGTGGCAAATCTTACTAAACCAGTTACTATCAGCTTCAGCGAAATTCAAGCTACATCAGGGCTTAAACCAATAAAAGAATCATTGCAGGTGCAACTAAATGCATGATTATCGATTAAATTTTTGAATTTGTTTTATCATCGATTACGGCATGAGTATTAGATAAGTGGTGTGTGTAGAAATTTTGACACTTAATAGACAATATCAATCAAAAAGTGAAAACTTGTCGTTATATAAGAAGCGTTATCCTAGTTGGGTCTTTAACATTTCTTGAAATTAAAAGTAAGGGGCAAGTGTTAAAGTAAGTTGCTCTTAAAACAAGGACTTATTGCTCGCCATTCTGATTTCTTATACTAACAACTTTCCCTTGGATTAAGGCCAGGTTCTAGTTTCACTTGCCTTCACTTTTTGTAGTAAAAAGCAAAATTAAGAAGTGGTAGTTACTAAGACGAAACTTACAGCGCTATTACGAAGAATCATGCTGTATTTTTAGATGATGAAAACAGACTTGTCTTGTGTTTATCGAGATGAAACAAATCAAAAGTGGGTTACCGACGGGTTATGCAGAATGGAAGGGTCGTCAATTTGTCAATCTACACATTTGACCAGTTTTTCAATTCTGATAGTACGAGTTTGTATGTTATTACCACTTATCAGACATTCTTAGAGGCGGGTATTGTTTTTACAGTTTACTATAGCTACTTAAGTTAACAAATTTGTCTTTCAGAGACATACTGTGGTGGACGGCAATTTCGCTCTTTCTATGGTCAGCATAATTGGCTGTTCGTTGTCTGTAATTGGCTTAATCTGCACTGTCTTAGCCCATTTGTACGTGAGGTAAGAATGATAAAAGCAGATGATTTATACTATATGAAGTACCAAGCGTTTTGATTTGTGATTATTATGATTAATTATCGGTATTTATTTGAAAACAGAAAGGTTAGAGAAGTTCGCCAGAACCGAATCTTTATCCATATTTGCGTCTCTCTGATTTCCTTTTACTTGGCATTTATATTTGGAGTGGGCCGAACAGAAAATCCCAATGTGTGCACAGCGGTAACGTCTTTTCTTCATTTTGTTTTGCTGAGTGCTTGGTGTTGGATGGCCGTGTATATTCATTGCATCTATCGATCTCTCACGGAGGTATGTAGCCTACTTGTTATTGCGTTGGATTTTTGTCAAGACTCATAAAAATGCTTTTCATAAGAAAATCATTAGATAGTTGCAATGGGTAAGATTAAAGGTGAAGAGTTTTAGTTTAGTCTTTATCCGTAGTTGCTTGGTGCACGACAATCGAAACACTATATGTTACTATCCTGTGTCTTTGCATACGGTGGCCCTCTCTTGGCAACTGCTGCAACAATTGCAGTCACGTTTACAACTTACCACAATCAAGGCGAGGAACTTACCGACGAAGCTAAAGTTTGTGGAAACCACACAACAGGTTAGTTGGAAAAAATGGATAGTAATCAAAATATTCATATGTATAACGAAGCAATCTTCGTTGTCATAGCCTACATGGCATGGCATACCTCACAGTTATGACAAACGGTTTTTACTTTGTCATAGTCACACTATGCATCTCTGAACATAAACTATTGGAGAGTATATATAAAACGCTGTTATTATTATTATTATTATAGTTGTCATTAAATTTAATGGTGAAAGTATTTGTATTATTATGCAGTGGTTAAGCAGTTATAGCCATGAATAAGGGAGGAAAACGCAAATTCATCCTTAACTATGATGAAATCCAGGTTCTTATTACGTCACGATAAAAGCAATGATAAGATTGGATCACGTATTTGGATCAAATGTAAATAGAATGTTTTAATTCAGTAAAGGCTGTTGGCTCCAAGCCTAGTCCGGTAACTGTAGCCTAACTGCGCTAAAAACAAAAATGCTTTACCATTTCATGTACTGCAATCTGTGACATTCCTATGCTGAAAATAGATATTACCTGCCACTAATCACCTACCTATGGAGACGTTTTCCATCTAAAACGCGTTAGCTAGCCTACCATACTTAATAAAAACCTCAGTCATTACTCATTAAGCACGTTATCATTACATAGTGACAGCCTTCGTCGCCATATAGGAGACCAAATTCGCGATACAATTTTGGCAATAACTGCTTAACCACTATGGGGAGCCGTTTGTAAAGAAAAAAATTTTTCCTGAACACGCTTTCCTAAGCCAACATTTGACAAACCAGGATGATTTACATTAAATCGAACTGATTTAGTTAGGGCGATTTATTATTTACCATTGTTTAAATCGGAAAGAAATGATACCAATATAAATAAATCAGATCGATTTAATGTAAATCATCCTGATTTGTCAAATGTTGGCTTAGGAAAGCGTGTTCTGGCAAAAAAGTATTTTTTTTACGAACGGCGCCCCATAGACAACTACATATTAGTACAAACCCTTTCTCCAGTATGTTTTCTGACAACGACTCTCTAACTTAAGGTCAGCGTGTTTTTGGACTTGCCACTCACTTTAAGGTAATTGTGTTTGGTTTTATAGAACACAGAATGTATAAAAGTTATCGTCCTGAGCACTTATGCTGGTTGCACGAAAACGCACTTAATTTTGGATTTGTCCTTCCATCTTTTGTTTTATTGGTATTCAACATAGTATTGTATGCTATGGTAATGCGCAAAATTACCGGGCGAAAGGTAAGAAGGTTTAATGACCTTATTCAGTCAGTTAGAGGGTATCTTTATACATGATTTAGATTTTACTTAATTTAGAATAAATCTACCGCACGTCTGAAAAGAGATGTCAGAGTGGGAGTGGTTATGGCAATAACGCTCGGCTTTACTTGGGCATTCGGATATTTTATGATGCTGTCAAGTGAGGTCCATTTTCAAACGATTATGTCATGGGCGTTTGCGATAACAAGTAGTATGCAGGTAAATTTGCAAGCTTTTGTTATGAATTTTCGAAAAGATTCGACAATAACCGTAATAAATAATAAAGTTAAAAGAGATATAGAGGCTAACTTTCCTTGAACAGGGCTTTTTTCTGTTCCTTCTCACGGCTGTAATGAGACTGGAGCTAAGAAATGCTTGGTATAAGCCAATACAATCGGGAATTTTGGCACCAATAGGAAGTTTTGCTTACCGGTCTCTCCGCTCTTTGTCGCAACGACAAAAAACTGGGTTTTATGACATACACACGGAAACATATGAAAGCAACACTACGCAAGCGTCTACCGAATGTTCAAGAGAAAACGGAGGTGCCCTATCTACACAGTTTTAATTTATTGTTTGTGCAATCTGCAGATGTATGTATATACCATTTTAGTTTTAAACTGTATAATCACATATTTTGAACTAACTTACTGTCTTACAGCGTGCTCAGAGACTTCCAGAGTGGATGCTCACTCCGAAATTGTGTCAAGGATTGTTCGGCAGCATTAAAGTTGTGTTTAACAATCCGAAACTATAAGGCTAGAAACTGTTATGAAGAAACAAAAAACGACACTTGTATAAATACTTGTAGCCTAATATGTGGCGATGACTGTATGATTCAACCGTGAATAGATTTTTCGATTGCTCGCAAGTAGATAGATAGGTATAGGTGGATATCAGTAGATTATTTACAGTTTTTATTTCGTAGTTTTACGCTTTGTTTTCTTACTTCGTATTTCTTTCCGACAAATTTAGAACTCTGTATGATCAACGTTTATCTTAAGGCCTTTATTGGAAAAGCGTCGTTAAAAATAGAAACTTCCGATCAAATTAATGTCTAATAGGTAAGCGTTGCTTTTTTAACAATTGGAAACCCGCCTTGCCACAGTTCTGGTATTTTTGTCAGGCATTTTCAAAAGTCGAACAAGTGCATGGATTGAAATTATTATTTTATTGTGGCGAGGTAAACGACCACCTTTAGGAGTATTAATTTTTTCTAGCTTTGATAAAATAGAAACCATATCATCAATAAACCAATATAATGAATTACTGTGGTTTATTTATTCAACTGTTAAAGTTGATACTTTTTCGAGGTTTTTTTCGTGTTACTACTGTGTGAATAAAGGAGTTTCGCGTACTTGTCTTTTGTACGGTTTTGTCGTTTCGAAAGCTATTGCGAGTTTTGAACATCCCAGTTAAGTCGCAGCATTTACACGCATTTTGATAACATAAGCAAGATTGGTCTTAAACAGGCAGTAAATAAAGAGTATTTGCATGTAATATTTGTATTTCGTTTACACTTCAGAAAATGAAATTGTAATGAATATAAAGAAAAACCCAACTTGTATCGAAACATGAGTAGAATTACTGGTAAGCGGTTCAGTTATTATTGCAATCAGTGGAGACACCTTTGCCTCCAAAAACGTCTTCGCCGTATTGTCGATCTGTTTGTCTTAGTGTTCCATGAAATCGGTCCAATAAAAGCGAGTTCAGACCAAAGTTGCAATGGAAGTATTTGTGGTGGTCGTCGTGAAAACGAGTTGGCGGTTGCCAGGGCCAAAAAGAATCCATTTCAATGCCTTAAAAATTCGAATCATAAATTAATATTTTGATACTCAAATGTAGAAGCCATTTCAAAAAGTATGTTACATGTAACTGCAACATTACCAGAATGATCAATTAGTCCATAGTAAAAGTGGTAGTAGAAGCAAATAATCACGACCACAAAGTGAAACGGTACAATAAAGATTGGGAGTAAGAGAACGACCTGAAATAACTGAAGTTGTCATACAAACTGCCACAGCCGACTACTTTCATTCCAAATATTTTACAGTACAGTTACTAAAACAACAACTGATAAAGTCTACTTCAAAGAAAAATGACTCCAGAGGATGCATGGCTAAGGCTCCGAAAGCAGTAGGACTCGGGTAGCGATGGTGCCATTTGTGGAAATTTCGGTAAAAGAAAGGTACATGTAGCATCCTGCATTTCGAGTAACGCTTTAAGCTTGTAATGCATAATGATTTAACATCGTCCCTGACAAAGACGTATACGAAAATCTTACATATCTCTCCGTTATCATACAAATAAGGCTATACAGTATAAATAATTACTTATGAAATTATCACAGTGCTTTTACGCTCTCGGTATAGGATAAAGTGCTCAATCAACAACATGTATACATTCATTCTATAAGAAACTTTGTGTTAGTGATACCAGTAAATTGCCTTTGTTTCTCAAGTTTGAGCACAATTATTGCAGCAAAGTTCTCCTTAAAGCTTTATAACTTAATAAGTCATGACTCATGAACTTGTTTTAAACGGAAGGTCACCCGGAAAAAGCAGAATTGAGCTGTTTTAATGACCTAAATTGAATGGTAGTATTGAAGTTTCCTGATTTTTACTTGAATACTATTAATCTTGTCCAGCGCTGACCAGTTTTCGAACGCATGGCCAGAGCGTGATCATTCATTTGCAAATCATTTGCATTCTTTCCAGAGCGGCTGTGATGCTTTATGTCGACGATATACTCGCTAGTGACATTATACTTATAATGTCATTAGATTAGCCAAGATTTTATTTTTAATGCCTCGACGACTCTTTAATATTTTCGTCGGTCTGTTTGACTTTTCTTGAAAGAGTGCCGTTGATTGTTATTTTATTCATATACAAATTCCTTGAGCGTCATAAGGTCCATTATTGTAGGTGTTGTTATTACTGCGTTTGTGTGGTTAGTAGTGTAAGCTATTCATGGTGGCAATATGCGGCCCGATTTAAACTAGTGACGTAAATTTTGGCCGTTAAGGTATTTCGGTTGGACACAACTGGCCTATACTATAAGATCTTCGGCATGTATGACACTACACTATTATAAGCGACGCAAACTTTTATTATAATATATTTATTTTGTTTACCTGTGATAGTAATAGGCTGCTCCATCCTGCAACAGGAAGCATATGGCAAATGAAGTGAAAAAGTAAAACCAGCCATAATCGTGAATGTCGAAATAAACAGCGGTAATGTTTCCTCCATTTTTGATATAAGTTGATAAAATTCCAGAAGTCGTTGCGTTCATGAAAAGGCAAATGGAACCAAGAAAAATTTCGTGTCTCTCGTTCTGCAAACGGAAAACAGTAAACAAAATCAACCCACACAGATCAGCCGCTAAATTAAAACGAAGTTTAATTCTTTTTTAACTATTCAATCAACAACAGCAGCAGATTTTTCTGCATGGGCCTTCCGGTATTTTGAATAAATAGCATTCAGTGGGATGTAAAACCAGACATGAGCTTATTAGCCATAACTCATTCTTGTTAGACAAAATGGTCACCATGAAGATGATCAAGAACAACACAATTTTTAGGCCCTTCTGCACTGAACGCTTACGAATAAAATAAAATATGTGGATATTGTTCTCACGTCAGCCGTAAGAAAACGTCTTGGCTGACACTTCCACTCATCGGATTTATCTTTCCTTTGCATATAGTAATACCTATAAAGAAAACGCTTCTGAAGATTTCATTTTTGGAGTTTACGGTAGTTCTGCCGTAATAAAAACAGAAATTAAATACGAGTATTTGTCCTGGAGTATGAATATTTATCAAATGTACAGTACATTGCACTAGTCAAACGTTGCGTTTTTATATTGCACATAAGATATATATCTCGAATTGGTTGGTTTTGAATACTCTTGAAAATTTAACCATGATTGTAGCAATAACATAGTAATCACATCTGACACTTACCACTGTAAATAACCACCGAGGCCAAAGAACAGAGCGTATGACGCTAATATCGCAATGATAACTTGAACAAACACGCCTTGTAATTGCCATTCTTCCAATAACTGTTCAAACGTCCATATTTCAATGAAGTTTTCTTCGATTTCAGCCTTGGTTAAATTACTGAGTGGCATTTGGCGGAACTTCTTTTTGAGTAGAGCTTTATCTGAATTGCCGGCGGACGAAATATCTTCTCTTGTGGGAGTAAAAACACAAACTTTGTCCCAGTTATTCCATATCATAACCGAAAAAAAAAACCAATTCACCTCGGAAAAAGAAAACCCTGTAAACCTGTAACTGTAACAACATTGCCTAGTATTTTATTATCTGCACAGGTTGATTATTTCAGCTGGGGTGTCGACACGAAACGCTTTTTGCAATGCGTGGAACCGTTTCTAACGCTTTTGTCGCTTCAGGGACAAACAACGCAAGATTGCGAAATTTAGTAGCCAACGCCAAAATAATCCTAACACGGCAACAAATATGCTAACTGAAAATTTTCGGCATTTCCTTTAATTTTCGCAACACTATCAATTTTGGTAGGCTATATGCATACGACAAACATTTTTTATTGCATTTAGTTTGAAAGAAATTATATTAGTTGTATAATTTAAAGCGAGAGGCAAGTCTAAAAACAACTTCATCTACAAAATGAAAAGCTTTTGTCAGTAAGTATACCGGAGAAGGATTTTTTCAACAATATGTATTGGTTAAGCAATTGTTTCCGAAATATGACCTTCTTGGTGATGGAGGTGGCAGTAATTATGACGTCACCATGTGAAACCTATGTGCTTAGTTGTTTGCGTTTGAATCAAATATGGTAATATAGTCTGGGTGGTATAGTGGCTAACACTTTTGGATGAAAAATGACTCCGCTGTTAGACGATTGATTGCAATTGATGTTTATTTTCACATGAACTTGTGAAGCATTTCTGTCTCCGCAGCAAGTGCCAGTACGAGAGTAGGCTAACCAGGGCTAAAAGACAAAACTAAACTCAGTGAGCAGTAGCTTAGTATCTACCTTCACCAGTATAAATACACCAACTGTACCAAACTAGGCTTAACGTAAGGTATCCCTGTTGCGAATGCACTGTAAGTATTCTTTTACCATACCTACTATTGTCCTCAATCAGGAAAAGTTCTATTCACAGTTGATGCAAACACTAGCGTTATGCACAATGATTTCTCATTGTGACGTAATTATAACGATTATGTATGTCATAAAGCCCTTTTTCTGACATATATACAGTATTTAATTATTATTTGATTATAAATATTAACTATTATAGAAAAATTCGTTCTCTGATATCTTTGCTGACAACTATTCCGTTGGACTTGGTTTTGGGCTTGCAATTTACTTCAAGTTACATTTGCATATGTTTATTGATATATTTCAAATTGTATACTTATAGACCCCGTCTATTCGTTTTTCACGCTATGTTTCAATGCCCATTAATTGACTGCCAATAAATGAAGTGTTAATTGAGCCAGATAGTTTATTATGAGAATATTGAGAATTCACATGTTATAAAAAGTTAACCAAAAAGCGACATCAGGTAATCGGTACAAAAGACGATAACCGCAGGTACTAATTTTTTCATGATTAATAAAATTTATTTGAGTTTTTACCAATGCATTTTAATTTTCTATTACGTTATATATGTTATTAATTGAAATTATTTTGAGCCATTGTTAATTTATTTTAAATTTGTTAAACTTTCTTTGATTTTTTTGTAATTTTTTTTAATTAAAATTATTTAAAATTATTTTATTTTAATTTTTTATAAGTTTTTTTTTTTTAATTTAGTTGCTTTAGTGTTGATTTATTTTAATTTTATTTGTTTTTAAATTTAATTGGTTTATTTCATTTTGTATAAATTTATTTAAATTTACATTATTTTTCTATGAATTTAAAATCATGACTTATACAACAGGTCGCAAGTGGTTTGACAAGTGAAACCGCCTAAATCGTAAATAAGTAACCAGGGAACCGGTAATCAACTTCGCGCCGGTCTTGAACATCTGCATTTGTATTGTTGATCCAGATTCCTATAATTGCAAAAAAACGACGGACGCGCTTTTACTCCTTAAACAAATGCGCTTAAAACGGAAAAGGAAGTGTATTGATTTGAAATACTTAAAAGCTTGAGTGACGTAACATAGTGTCTTATGGTATTGTAAAAAGCGTAGAACAAACAAAATTTAAGTTAAATAACATTTCAGAAATCTCATTTTAAGAAACTGTTTTATGAAGTCATAATAAACTGTTTATTTAATCAAGTATGGCCCAGAGACTGCAGTGTGTGTCAGCGATGTAAAATTGTGGCTAATAGCTATAAACTATAAGTTAATGGCAAAGGGATTGGTGAAAGTGGAATTTCTATCATAGTAAAAATTATAAGACGTACTGTATTTATAATTATAATAATTGTAATTATAAAAATGCGGTATAGGCTATAGAAGCAGTCTAATGCGGTTTTGGCTTATTGCTTTGGTAAACGTATAATCCATACGTAATAATTGAATCTATGCGTTTCAGATTTTGCAGAGAAAGAAACAAAAGATTAAAACAATGTATATAAAAAAAACCTTGTAGCATATAATTACTTTTTGTGTCCTGCAGTATAGGTAACCTTTTTTGTTTATTTTTAAGTTAATATGTTTTGTTTGTAAACAAAGTTTTAAAAAATTAAATTCATTAGCTAAGCTAAAAAAGATAGCAAAGATCGGAAGGTGCAATACAAATAACTCTTAACCAAAAAAAATAGCATCAAAAGAAAAACATCTTGCTGGGGTTCGTCACAGAAAATTGCCTAAGAAACCATAGATATACCTTGTCATGCCCCAATAGTTGATAACGGACGCGTACATCAGTGGTGTGATTTGCTGACGGGACTGCGACACATTGAAATTGTACATAAAACTAGGGGCAGAAAGTATATTGCCAAAGGATCCTATAGACGCCACGACCAGTCGGAGCTCTTGATGGATTCGTTCAAAAAGACATAGAGCCGTCTAATAAGATTGGTTGGTTGGTCACAATGACAAAGTGGGTCGATTGCAAATCATTAGAACATTTTAGGGTAGTTGCATATTATTATAGCAAGTTTAAATAAAACGATCACTGTATTCTTTGTTAAAGTTTTACTAATTATAAACTCATAAACTCTTTGTATGTAAAATTAACTCAGCTTGCGTATCATCAAATATAGCATTTTGCATGAAACTCTTTTATTAGTCCATTACTTTAATCTGAGTATTTTAAAAGCACAAGCGAAGAGCGTTAGGAAAACCCAGTCTTTCACAGCTTATTATATACTACTACTACTATACGCGTAGCATTCTACATTACTGTATCTTACTTATAGTTCTCTTATAGTTGAAGTGTCTGTTTAATGCAAGTGGAATATGCTTGGAAATAATGTAGTTTAGTTTTTATTACATAAACTAAAAAAATTGATCGTGCGATGTCAATTTATCTCTTTCAAGACTGAATTGACCAGCGTGGATTATAGACATTAGACATGCACCATGGACTAGACTAGACTAGACAAATAGGGTTTTTGTTGTTCATTAATTTATATTGTGGATTTTCAGTATAGGCCTATTGAAATGCGCACAACGTAAACTAACGCACAGGGTTTAACTTTTGCCATATGACACTTGCAAAATTAACGAGAACATTGCTGGAAACATGATTTAAGCTCACACGGTGCGACATTTCTTTCGGCTGCACAAACGGCAAAAGTTGTTGGCTACAACAATCTAGCATTTTAAGCGGTAGATGTGTTGCACCTACCTGTATCTACTCCTTAGATAGTGCGTTACGCTCATACATGCGAGCCCGTTTTTAATGTGTTGTTTGGTATACAAACCGCTGGGTTCACCATATAGTTGACGTGACTTCGATTGGTGATGCAAATATTTGTCGGTAAAAATAATTGAACTATGGCCGATCAACCCCGTTGTCCCAGCAAATAAACACTAAACGGTTACTGTAAGAAGAGTTACTGTAAAGTAAGTATTTGCTCACGACCTCAAAGCACACAATTATATTTTTGCTGAATGTTTTGCAACCTGCTTGCTTCCATTTGATGTCGTTAGACAAAAATTGATTTAAAATGCAGTAGGCCTATATAATTCTCAATTTCGTATATGGGGAAGACAACTTGTTTTAGCACATTATGTTTATGATGTAGTGAAAATATTTGAAACCAAATATCAAAATACCACAAATATTTAAAAATATATTTAATCAATATCAAAGAAACAAGTAGGCCCGCTTTTTCAAGTCGAAGTATGAACTAAAATTGAATTTCAGCAAAGAAGGGTGTTTGAAACTGTTCCTCGATACCTAGTTCAATTGGGATTTATGCTGGTATTATTATCGCATGTGTGAAGTCTACAAGTATGCGTATGGTTTATGAATAATCCAGAGAGCAACAACTAAACGTGTTACCTAAGAGAGGGTAGTTTGATTGGTAAAGCATAATCATTTAAAGACAGTATATAAAATTTGCAGCTTACCAGTTAGCAGCATATTCTTATATTATCAATTATTATATATGGTATGATAATCTTTGTCCTCGGACTGAGGAAACTCTTTCCACAACCTAACCGACGTGGCTCCTCATCGCTCGAGCCCTGGTTACCGAGCTAGTCTTTGTGCAAGTTTCGATTGTCACACATTTTTCGTTTGGCTTTTTGATTTTCTTATTGTATAGTATTGTCCGATTTTAGAACTGCCCAGCAGGTCTACAAAACAGCCTACCACTATGGGTAATATTCCTTAACAACCTCTACCGTCTTATTTGCCACCTGATTTAGAAGGTACTCACTTGATTGAACATTAACCATTTTCTGGCTGGAATGGTTTATGTTGCTTGCGCATATGACTTGCTCATAGTTTGCTTGCTCATGAAGTGCTTCAAAAAAGTTTAGTCAGCAAAGCCATAAATCAAATTGCACTTTAATAGCAACACTAATTGTTGCCATTAATGACCGGAAATGGGAAGAATAAATGCTGAGTGTAAATAAACTTCATGCAAGCGTATAAGGCGGCGTGTGTGGTAGGATTATTTATTTCACCTGAATATCACCGATTTTTTATGACTTTTAAGAAACATTTGCAATCCTACACTAAACATGATGAAGAATAGTAACTACGCTCGCTCCAGCTGATTGCACAAGTTGAACAGTTATACTGTAATTATACCGTTTGTTAACTTTTACAACAGAGGAATAAGATTCTTAAGTCGCTAAATTGGAATAAAGTCGCAATGTCAACGAACATACAGCATCAAGTAGTGGCTTTCTCGCTAATAAAAATGCAACTGTCATTTTCCAAAATGGCGCCAAATAAAGTCTAACTAAACAACGTATAAAAGTATAGAGGCAATCTATATCTAAAAATAAATGAAGCTCAATTACACAATATTACAAAACTATGTTAATGTTAATCAATGGTGTTGAAATGAAATCAAATTTTTTTAAATTAAATTAATTTTTTTGCAAAAAAAAATCGTTGAATGTTTCCGGAAATAAATACTTCTTAAAACTATAAAAGAAAAAATATTTCCATCAAAAACATTCAATATAAATTAAAAATTGCAAACGTATACTTATGCTTTCTTCGCTTTTTCACCAGCAGGAGAACCTTTACCTCCGAAGATACCCTCACCATATTTGCGATCGGTGCGTCTTAATGTATCGTGAAAACGATCAAAGAGTAGAGTATTGAAACCAAAATTGCAATGAAAGTACTTATGGTGATCGTCGTGAAAACGTACGGGGGGTTGCCAAGGCCAGATAGATTCCATGTCGATTCCTATAACGTAAGTTACAACGTGTTTTTATGTAAAAACCGTAATAAATAAAAACACGAAAACAAAAGTTTAAATGGGGATGAATCCAATAAATTTGGCCCACTCTAAATTCCGGATTATGTGTTTATCTTAAGAAATACAAAAAATGCATGAAAACTGAAAACAAGTATTACCGGAATGATCTATGAGACCGTAGTAATAAAGGTAGTAGAAACAACCCGCGACGGACACGAAATGCAAGGGTACGAAGAAAAGGGGCAAAAGAAGGAGAAACTGAAAACATTCACGAATTGCTCCGTTAATTTCCACCGATGCATATAACCTAGCATTAGTCTAGCGGTAGCCTATTATTAATTTAAAATTTTGATATATTACTTTTTACAAGCTTTTTAGTTGCAATGGTCTATGCACAAAATATATCCTTCCACGGAAAACAGCAGCATATAACATACCTGAAACACCACGGATTCCACAGGATGAAGGGCGACTGCACTAAATGCAGTAGGGGAATGATAACGATGATGCCACTTGTGAAAGTTGCGATAGAAGAAAGGCCAATGAAGCATTCTGCATATTGCCATAAATATATTTCCATCACATAAGTATTTTGCTAAAGCTTTTTGGCCGGTAAGGAATGATATTCTGCATCAAAGTATCACCTGTGATAATAGTAGGAAGCGGCATCTTGAAGTAAGAAGTATACAATGGTTGATACTATGAAATACGGAAATCCATATTTGTTTACATCGAAGTAAACTTTGGACAGAGCTCCCCCGTTTTTCACGTATGTTGATAGAATTCCAGAAAATGTTCCATTCACAAGAAGACATACGGCACCGAGGTAAATTTCGTGCCTTTCATTCTAGAGTAAATCTATGTAGTTTACTTTCGTATTCAAAAGTGTTACCTAACAGCGTCACTTGACAGAAATATTGACAGCAATCTTGAACTTTTGAATTATATTTGATGTCCGCTCATATTTTAGATAACATGATTATTACAAGCAATATGCTGCAACAAAAAAACTACAATCTCGGAAAGATATCGCAAAAATATGCAAAAACAAGTCAGTATTTCCAACAAACCTCCCGTGTTAAAAATCGTTGGGGTTGGCATTTCCATTCTTCAGCTTTGTCTCTTTTCTTGATATAATAGTTCCTACAAGCAAGAGCAAAGAAAGTAGTGATACGCCTTAACCGCGAAGTGAACATTTAAACTGCAGTTTAAAGCGGACTTGAAGAGGAACGTAAAATTATATGCTGTATAATCAGCAGTTTGCATGACGATGCTCATAAACGATGACGATGCATTACGATGCGTTTTTTGAAAAAAACCTTAGGCTATGCTTATGATATGGTCATACTATTAGGCTATGCTATGCTTATGCTTGTTAACGACAGAATATACGTTTAAACCTTCGAATATTTGTTGTGTAGCCTAATTATGCTTTCTTTTTGTATTACTTGCCATTGTAAGTAACCTCCGACGACAAAAAATACTAGGTACGACGTTAACAATGCCATCGGTACTTGAATGTAGACGTCTTGTAGATAATAATCCTCCAATACTTTGTTTAAAAAATTATTGCTATTTTGACTCAGAATCTTGGACGCTTCCGAAACATTTACTGAATTCCTTTCAGACTGAAAAGAATCGTCAACCTTTGCCAATGAATCGTTATTTTCTCGTGGATAGAAAAAGTAGAAATCATCCCAATTCTTCCATAGCATGACGGCGAATAAGAATAATTCACCCCTGGCAGAAGACCCCATCAAGGCCAACAGTATAGACGAGAAGACCAAAAACAGAACTTTGCCGCTAAAGCCTGGCTTCAACCAGCTCCACTGTTTATCTTGTAAACCACATGGGTACAATTTTTCGTTCTTGCTACTTTTATTCATTTTAGTCAGCACCTATACCTCCGTGTTCTAATATGTAAATACAGTAAAATAAAGAAGTGTGATAGGTTTGGGAGCTTTTAAACAAATAACGACGTAAGAATACTTACTTTTGAGGTTAATTTTGATATTTTTGTATAATTTCAAAAGTTTGGATCAGATGCCGCGTTATTATTAAATACAATAGCAAACAACTGCCAAAAATACAGTAGGCTATTTCCAACCGAGAAGTTGGATTAATAAGACTTTGGGATTAAGATAGCCTGTCATAGAAATCCTGCCAAGCAACTTACTTACTTCTAATCTAAAGTATACGAAACTCACGTATAGGCTATGTGAGTGTTGTATGCCTTAGATTTTCAGAGTTTATCTTAAAGTGACGGTCAAATATAAAAACTAGCTGGCCTAAAATCAAAGAGTACTTGTCAGTAAACAAACCGAAGAATGAACTTCTAATAATATGTAGTGGTTAAGGCCTTATTGCCAAAATTGTGTCGCAAATTTGGTTTTCTTTTATGGCGGATATCGAGGTCATGGTGAAGTCACTCTGTAAAACAATATGCTTGATAACTGACGTTTTTATTAGGTATGGAAGGTTAGCTAATGCGTTTTGGCTGGAATACGTTGCCGTAGGTAGGTGATTAGTGGCAGGTAGTGTTAATTTTCAGCATAGGAATGTTATCATTGGCAGTACATAAACTAATAAAGCAATCTTGTTTTTACGTCTGTTAACGTTCCTGGTCTGGCCTAGAGCCAACAGCCACGACTGAACTGTAGCGTTTTGCATTAACCAGCACAAATACGCCAAAGGTAAGCTAGTTTAGGTTTATTTAACACAAAATGTTACTGTTATACTGAGTACACAATAATAATACATATAATTCGTTACTTGTCTGTTACAACAAACATTGGATTCACACTTGATCCAAATACCTGAGTCAACCATTTTGTTTCTTTTGTTGTAACGTCATAAAAACCGGTATTCTCGTCATAATTAAGAGATGAATTTGAGTTTCTTCCTCTTATTTTATTATAGCAATGACTGCTTAACCATTATATATTAGTACAGATCCTTTCACCAGTATATTTACTGACAAATACTCTTTGATTTTAGGTCAATCTGTTGTTGAACTCGCCCCTCACCTTAAACGTATGTTTGGCGACTAAATTGACTTAGTATTTAACAACATTCACTTAGTGCTGATTGCAAACTCAACAAACCGAATGAAATTGTAAGGTATATGAAATTTACGTTGAAAGAAATAAACATCATATCACGATTTTACAAATAAACTTACATTCTACGCGGCACTTGTGTAATAGATCGTTTGATTTTTCGGTCATCCCTGGCCACAACTTGTTCAAATATTGACTGTTCCCAAAATAACTATTCCAAACTCGCACGTACTCTTTTTTCTCATCGATGTATTGTTTATTTAGCAAAGACTTTTGATAAAGGAATTTTATGGCAAACTGAGTAAGTAGGTTGTCATTTTGCGGTCAGTCATGAAATCATGTTCTCAAATTAAAATTTACATCTCGAAAATTATACACAAACATCCCCAAAACAGTCAAATGAACAAACGCTTCCTGCTTAATCGATCATCTGTGTCTTATATAACTGTACACACGGGCTACACACAAAATAGGGGTACTGCGAATATCCATTATAATGAACAAATGCCAACCTTAATCGCAATTCATGCCTCATACACACGACAAAATACCATCGCTATAATTACTGCTCATCTGCATGTAATTGTAAAGCGATAGTGATAGTCACCAGCTTACATCACGAACAACTCAAACTTCAACAATGATCAACATAACAATGATCAACTAACCAAATAAAAAGTATTTTTGCGGTAGCTGGCTGTCGCAAATACAGAATAGCCTACAGATCACAAAAGTCTTTTCATTTGCATAATATCGTGTTACATGTAGACTACTATCTAAGCTAGTTACTGTATATACCATGCCAATAGTTTGATACCGAGCACTGAACAACACACTAAAAAACTTCTAGTTGCAGATTTTACCTGATTACTTTTACTGCCAGTATAAAGAAAAGAAAGCAAGTCGCCAAGTCTAATTTCTTACATCATCACAAAAGTCCAGAGAGGAATACCAACTAAAAAAATCAGAAAATCAGAAACATTACTAGACCTACTTACTACTGTATCAGCAATCCTGACACGCTGAATTATATACCTCACAAAGAACCCTTACCACAAAACCACGCATGGCGTTTTGTAACGCACTTTTTTTCCTCGCTGTGAAATTAGTAAACGAGAAGGTTGTTCATCTTGAAATAGTTATACTTAGGCTTGATTGCCTAAGCCCTAAGCCTATTCGGTACTGCAAGATTGTGCTGCATACGCTGCGGTACTTATAGCAAAACTTTGATCAGACTAGAAAGCAAATTATAGGTTTAAAGTACGGTATGCCATTGCAAATATAAATATTTATCCATGCTAGGCAATTAATTGTCAAAAGCTGTCGATGTTTCACCAACAAATTGACGTTTAGACCTAGTTGACCGGATTTCTAGTTAACTTATAAATTATAATCGAGTAATCTCAACCTAACTAGAGTATATGTTTTAATCTAAATTTACTTTCAATTTAGCCATAAATTACTCAAAATTCCTTTCCAGATAACCTGTTTCCCAACCTTACCGCTTTCTTTTAACCCTATTCTGCCTGGGCATTTTAAAATGTAGTGTACTTGGGCCTGGGATGGATATTTTCATTTTGTTTTAGTTGATCTTTAAAATTCACAAATTGGCAAAAAAAGTTAAACGGTGTCAACCTTATTGATTTTGAGCCATTTTTCTTTCCACGTTGGTGTGATCAATGACCGTTTACAAGGCTTGACCTACTACACTCTTTTATACCCGCGCCAGGGGTTGAAAGAAAACGTACAGCTAACGGGAAAATGGTAAACCTGATCTCACTCTATTTCTTGCTAACACGATTTCAACTATCACGAAACAAACGTTACCAACCTAGAAAACCGTTTTTGGTGTAAGTCGTAGCCGTGCTTAGCAACAAAGCTGCATTCTTGTTTAAGTATAATTGTATAAATCCATTACACAGTACAAAGGGAATGTTGTTTTACAAATATTGCATGTACTCATTGCACTGCTTTGCGTTATCACTTTTGTCAATTACTTAGTAAAGAAGCAGAAGACATTATACAATGTTTTATTATTATCAAAAAATGCATAATAAAGTCATAGTCGAATCTGTTCTAATCTATCAAATATTATAACTTACAAGCACTTACGATGTTAACAGGTTTTGATGTGTAAATGCAATCCAAACATAATGGCGTTATAAGACTTGAACAAGTGAAAAATAAACAGTCGAACACACTTTTGAAAGTGAAATTTTCATTAAGATTGTATTGGAGCTTTTTTGTTTTATCGGTATTGCAACTTGTGAGCAAAAATAGCACTTGACAATAACCATGACGCATTAACAACTCGAGATGAGAATTAAGGTTTCTTGTTAGTCAACTGTTACAAATAAATTAATTCTTTAATTATAGCCACCGCCGTAAATTTGCGGTTTTGTCATGACCATGGCGAATTCTCAACCTAAATCAAATTCATTTTTCCTGGAAAATCTTGACCGTTGTTTGGACATAAAACAGTGAAAACTACATGAGTCCAAAGTTCCCTCTAATTTTTCACGAATCTGAGCAAACACACGAACTCCCTGAGCGGTCCCTTGAACCACTGTGAGCAACACCAGACGTGCACACTGTGGCAATTATTATGCGTTTATTTTATTTTCGATTCAGATTGGATTTTTTTCTTGTGCACAGCACAGATTTTCTGTGCGCGGAGACAGTGTTGCGCACGCGCACAGTTTAGAGGGAACAGTGCATGAGTCCAAAACGTGTCACAACACTGAAAAGTGACGTAATAATTTACAAATCAAAAATAATACCTGGGGCTTGTCGTAATGACGTAAAACAAAAAGAACAATTTCAGTTCGATAGTCCGATCACTTGAAAATTTATTGACTGTCACTATTTCACCGGAAAAAATCGTGTGTTTAAGGGCATTATTCACGGTTTCTTGTTAACCTAACTTGAATGTTAAACTTATAACATGAAAACCTTAACCTCACCCAAATCTACATTTTAATCTAAATCTAAGTTCAATTAAAGCCTAAACAGCTAAAATCAACTTTTCGTGATTTCATTCTCTTAACACAGAGGAGAGACGGCTCCATTTCAGTTCATCTGGAATCAGTTGGGGCGCAATTTAAAAAGTACGCAGAAACAAAACATTGCAAAGCTTGTTAGCATTTGATAGCATTTAACCACTACAACACTACAAAGAAAACAAACTAGAAATCTAGGGCTTATAACTTAATTGTTTTCACGCTCTGAATATAAAACACTTCAAACGGTTTTGCCTTTTCCGTCGCGGCTTGCAAAGATTCTTTGTCAAAAATTGAGAAAAACTAAACTAACAATTAAAGCAAATTTATTTGTAAACCAAAGATCGCATAACTCTGGAACAAAACGCTTGTTACCTGACGACCACATTTCCTCCAACCTCTGTCCTAACCCAACCGATTAATCATGTTTAAAGTTAGAGGCAAGTCTAACAACAAGTTGGCCCTTCAGTTGTCGGTAAATATACTTGTAGTAGTGAATATCGAATCGAAAATCTGAATATGAAAATCGAATATGTAGTGACTAAGCAGTTATTGTCATGAATAAGTAGCAAAAACCCAAAGTCAACGAATAATTTTGACGAGATGGCGGTTCTTATTACGTTACAATAAACAGATGCAATGGGGATGACTCAGGTATTTGGATTATGTGCTAACAAAATGTTTTGTTTGGCCGACAATTAATAGGTATAAATAAAGCGTAATTAAGTATAAATCAGGACTATTTGCATTAAATAAGCCTAAACTAGCTTACCATTGGTATATTTGTACTGATAAATGTAGTTGCTAAGCTACAGCTCAGTCTAAGGTGTTGGCGCCATCCTATAGTCCGGCTCCATGTAACTTTCGTAAAACAAGAACGCTTTACCCGTTGGTGTACTGTCATCTGTGATATTTCTGTGCTGAAAATAAACATTATCTGTCACTAACCATCTTCCTATGGTCCACAGAGTGGTTTTCCATTCAAAACGCGTTAGCTGGCCTACCACTACTACCATACCTAATTCAAACCCCTGTCATCAAGCAAGGTGTTTTTAGATTGCAACTATATAACCTCCACCATCTCCGTCATAAAAGAGGCCAAATATGCGATATCGCTTTGGTAATAACTGCTTAACCCTAACATATTGGTGACAATGCTTTTTCCAGTTTACTGGCTGGCAACTATTCTTTGATTTAAAAAGCCAACTTGTTTTGGGATTTTCTCCTCAGTTTAACTTCGGGCTGCGCGTCCTACCTTTGGTGAAATAGTCAATTTCCAAAAGAAAAATGCTAAAATACGGCGATAAAACAATCTAAAAACAGAGCTGTGACGAGGCGTGACGAGTAGAAAAGACACGTTGTGGTTTATTTATCAATTACATTGATTGTTTCGTTTCAACACTGCTGAAGTATAATTAAAATCTTGCACTTTTAAGCCTCAGGGGTTTTGCCGCTTATTTTACTCATTGATTGTTTATGAATGCATTTTACTCTTGTTTTAGCATCCTATAACAAGATTGGCACCATACTTTTTTCTTCCCACAGTCAATGACGAAAAACCATACATTACAATTTAGTCATAATTGATTTCATATTTTGTCATTGGCGCGTTGTCGGAGCTACAGAAACAATCCTGGAGTATAAAGATATCAGGCGTGATAATGCACGATTAAAAGGGACCAAAGCTAGATAGCTTGCACCTTGCATGTAAACGTATCAAAAAGAATGAAATGGATTTCATTGCTGACAATTAAAGAGCACCGGTACTAAACCTAAACTACGCAGTCCCAAAGTATAAGGCTGAAATTTGAATGCGCTGACAACGGATCTAGCGCAAAATAAACAGGCGGTGGGTTTTAGTGCAGATGGTTGATTTCAATGCTGTACATCGGTGGGTTGGAAAATAAAACCCAAAATAAAAGACATTTCAATTTTAGTTTCTCGTGGTCGTGGCCACAATGAAACTTTTATGCTGGCTAAGTTCTAGGTAAGCAATTTTCCTTAACGCAATAACACATTACTTGCCTGGCAAGTTACCCAACCGAAATGACAAACGTCATAAACGTTTTATGAAACTCTTTGAGTCGCTGCATGATGGCTCCGCCATCCACTGATGGAAATATGATGTAAGTTTTAAAAATGGAACAAGTATAAGTATAATATAGATAATGCAAATGTATAGTAGAATTTTAGATCTACAGCGACACATTCGTGTAAAGTTCAAGTTTCACAATGTACCACAATAAAAGGCTTCGTTAACTTTACGTCAAAATCATCTATATGAAAGCATATTGTATTTATGCATCCTCTAAAAGAAAATATTTTCATAGAATAGTGCAATGTTAATCATTCCTTACGACGTATAGATGCGCACTGTGGGAACATTTGACGATGCGTATCACAGAATAGATAAGAAACAAACCTACAACATTTACGCAAGAATTTTGAAATTTGTATGCACTTTCATTCGCTTACTTTAATTAAACAATAAAAAATATAAAAGACCCGCATGAAACGATTAATTATCAAAGGTATTGAAACTAGAAATTTTCAGCCATGAGATTAACCTGCTTATATCAAATACTCAACAGCTATTTTTTGCAATTTTACAAATTTAACCACATCAGCTTAGGTTTATTAGAGCCACTATAGACACTAAGAGTCTGTTACAGTAATATCACGCTGCGTATACGATCGATATAACATGGTTTATAAAAAGTGAACAACTCGTTTATGTATTCAACTTATTTAATTATTTATGCTGATGATGCTCGGAATGCATAATTGGTCCCGATACTGTAATAGTGCTCTGTTATACGTTTTCAGATAAAAAACTGAAAAAAATTTGCAAACATATAATGCGTTGTTTTTTTAAAATACGTTAATGCGGTAAGAAGATAGAAAAGATCAGGAAAACATACACAATCGATTCAACCGGAGACTATTGGTCATGAACCACAAATTAGAAGATACATTCATTAGCTTCAACAGGTCAGCGTGTTATATAACTTTGTTTTTCAATTTGAGATATTCCTTTGAGTTAATTTTATCTAAAATGCTTCAAGTGTGTGTTTCGTGCCAATTTCTATCGATAAGTCATCAAATGGATCTTTCTGAAAGCTTAAGTATAATAACATGATATGAG
This sequence comes from Clavelina lepadiformis, assembly GCF_947623445.1. Classification (NCBI taxonomy): domain Eukaryota; kingdom Metazoa; phylum Chordata; class Ascidiacea; order Aplousobranchia; family Clavelinidae; genus Clavelina; species Clavelina lepadiformis. Next base: position 13,072,428 of record NC_135247.1, read on the forward strand.
AAATTTTCCAAGATTATTCACTTCGTTGTTGTAGAGTAATTTTTAGCATTTAAAGGCAATAGTGACTGCTTGTCTCAGCTGCAAGCACCCGGGCTTTGCATTAATAAATTAATAGCTAACTCAATTATTTACCTTAACGCCATATATCCGCCGTTTAAAATGTGCTACATATTAACTTATGACGTGTTTTACTGTTTGTCAAAGATAAGCAATTTAGGTAAAGCTATAGCATATCTTGCGCTTTGTTTATTTTGTTTCAATTAACTCCATTGAAAAGTACACTGCTTTATGAGTGTCAGATAAGCTTGACAAAAATTAGAACTATAAATTACTCTATATTAGAAATGTCAGCACAGAATCTTTTTTGTACTAAATATTTTGTCAGTACAGAATATTAATTAATTAATTATTAATTATTTCGGATTTCTCTTACTTTGATAAAATCTATATTATACGTATAGCAACTAAAAAGGTTAAAAATCACTATGACATGCCTTTTCTTATCTATAGAAGGATAAAAATGTTTATTTCACAGATTTCAAACTTTTGTTTGTACGAGATAGAAAATGGAGCCGTATAGTTCACAATCGGAAAAGATAGGCTATAACGATGTGGACCAATCTTTATTCTTTCAAAACAACCTTTTCCTCCTTTCGATAGATTTAACAAATTTATGAGTACGTTTAGAGAAGATCCTCATGCTATGCCATTGCACTATTACGGAGGAAATGCTATCTTTGTTTAAATTATCTCACTTTGGTAAAAGTTATAAATTAGACATCAGGCGTAGATAATGTCTTGTTGTTCCTTGCGCTCACCTACCTTTCACACAGCTGCAAAAATGTTACAGGTAATAGTGTTTAAGTTGACATGGGTCAGATAGGACTTTTGGTGACTCTGCTGGTCTTGGTAGCTCATTTTCTTCATGACAGTTCTGCCAAATCTATTTCGAAATGGCCAATAGTAAATGATGTCGTTCCACTCGGAAATCTGATCAACGGAGATAAATTTGACCCGAAGTTGCTTACAAGTTTCTACACAACAAAATACATACATAAAGGAAAAAAGGATTTTCATTTGAAAAGGTATAAGTTACAAAAAACTGCCATGCATATGTTTTATTTTTTCGATTAAATTAAAGTACTGTATCTGCTTATAAAGTATATACAAGGTATAGTACATTATTTTGTTTTATAATACAAACTATACAATGCAGGAATATCGGACTTTTAGTAGTTCGACGCATATTGAATCAAGGAGATATTTTGTCATCCAGCCAACGCAATGCAATAGATGAGTTAGTATACCGCGAAAAAACAACCTGTGGGTTGTGTGAATCTGGTGTAATGTTGCTTCAAGACATACTAAGTGGTTTCTTTGGAGAAGAAATCATTACTGCTGCTGTGGTGGGAGCTTGTGAAGAAGTAAGCGACTATTAATACATAAAAAGAAAAATTGGAAGCAATAATAAATTAAATTTCCGTAGAAATCTGAAAATGAACTTAGCCTATATATACATTATTACGTTTGTTAAACTACAAACGTGAAACTTCGTGACACAAATCTCAATGGGTTGTTATGCGAGTTATTACTTTCAGTTTAATTTTCATTTTTTTGTGTTGCATTTTATCTAATAAGTATTGTATATGTGAAGTTATTTACAGTTAGATATTATGATTTCGTTATAGTATCAAGCGGAAATGTGTCCATTACGGAAAAAGCTATTTGGAAGAGCGTTATCTTAGTAATCTTATTTCTAATATGTTAAAATAGATCCAAGGCTTAAGTGATCTTCTCAGTGAAAGAGTTTGTGAAATGGCGGTGGATGAATTCAAAACTGAATTTTTTTATGTCTTAAACAATCTAAAGCCGGATGAGGTAAAGCAGTTGCAATCTTACATAGTAGTAACTGTAATTTCATATCACTTATAATTTCAAATGTCAAAAAGTCTTTTAGCAAGGTATATTGTGCACAGCTTTGTTACTGGCTATTGGGAGACCAATGCGTCAAACCCGATGGCTTTCTTCCGGAATGGAAAGTAACGTTGCCAAGTACTTCAGTGCCAACATATCAGCCACCTAAAGTACCCAGTGATGGAGCGCCTACTTCGAAGTTTCTATTTTTCAGCGATGTTCACATGGATGTGAAATATGAATCGGGAGCAAGTGCTGTGTGTGGAGAACCTTTGTGTTGTCGAGATAACGACCCAACACCAAGTGACGGTACGAATAGCATATATGTTTTGAATTCTATAGCCTACATACAGTTAAATAAAAATTTTAAAGTCTGTTTTTCTAGCTTTTGAAGGTGCTGGAAAATGGGGAGATTACAGAAATTGTGACATGCCACGACGGACCGTTGAAGGAATGATGGAAGCAGCGAAAAGAGATGATTTAGACTTCATATTGTTCGCAGGTATGAATTGTTTGCATAAAATGCTTCAATTCAATTAGCAATGTTAAAATATAACGGAAACAAGACTTATTCATTATATAGGTGATATTCCCGCTCATGATGTATGGAATCAGACCAAAGAAGATCAAATTGACAAAATTAATCGTTGGACGACTTTATTAAAAACATATTTTCCAGGTAAGACGCCTTTTCGCTTTAATATAATATAAAATAAGAGTTTAATACAAGTTCCTATGCTTATTCTTAATACATTTAGGAAATAATATGTCATTAGTTTTGTCAGTAATTCATAGCCATATATAAAATAGTTAAACAAATGTGGTTGTGAAAGTTATTGGGTCGACATGATTTTCATTTTATCACAAGTTTTTTATCGCCTATATATCGCAGTTGTTTCCAACTTGGGGACCATACAGAAATATTTAGGGGGGTCATAAACTGGGCGTGAGGGCATAAAAAAGCATGCAACCTTTTTTAGAAAAAAGCAAAATATTATGCATTATTATACGCCATTTTAGACCATACAAATTTAAGACACTTCGGGGGAGCGTGCATCAGGACCCTTATTGGATAGATTTCTACGTTTCCTGCACTTTCAATTGTAATAATTTTACACCGCTATCATTGACAATGACGCTCTTTTCCGCACGGAAGTATTGAATCTACTCTGACTAGATTGAATCTAGAAGTATTGAATCTGGTATTGAATCCGACTTGTAAATAAAGTAATATTTTCTTTTAAGTCCACTTCATCACCCTGAATTAAATGTTAAATAGTACAGCCACGTTATATGGATTGGAGAAAAGGGGCCATGAATACAGATAATGTATGAAAAGTGGGTCATGCTCAAAAAAGTTCCGGAACCACTGACCTATACAGGCTAGATAGTCTGTGACGTTGTAGCAAAACTTATCAAACTTTGGCGTTCAAAGAGCATCTACATATGTATACTTAACGTGATTGGCAAACAAAATAGCTTTCAAGTACCTACGCTAACATGTATACGCAACGGGTTTTATTTCACTGGTTATTTTCCATACTTTGTATTATAACATTGTTATAAAAAATATATCAGATACGCCAGTTTATGCTGCTCTTGGTAACCACGAAAGTGCTCCAGTGAATTCCTATCCTCCGAGTTCTATTAATCATGAGCCTGGTGCAGATATCAGCTGGCTCTATGACACAGTCTACGATAGCTGGTCAAATTGGATACCGGAAAATGATCTGGCTACAGTGAAGCAAGGTTAATTACGATTTTTCTTTGATTATTGCATCTTCACGAAAATATTATTGTTATAATATTTAATATCAACGTTTATAAATTGTAAATAAAGCGCTTCTATGACTTTTTCCCTATTTACGCTTAAATCCCAGGTGGCTTTTATTCCACGCTTATTCGACCTGGTTTGCGAGTTGTGTCTCTCAATTCAAATTACTGTAGTGATGACTCCTGGTGGCTTCTGGTCGGAGACAACTCAGTTGATCCTCAGGATCAGTTAGCTTGGTTCGCAAAAGTTATGCAACTGGTGAGACATATATATGATTATTACAGAACTAGAACTCCGTCTTTGGGTCTTGCATATTACTATATATAGTTTGCGAGACTGTATCTATTTTTTATACATTCAAAGGCTGAAGACCAGAATGAAAGTGTGTTTATAATTACGCATCGTCTTCTAAATGGCTGTATAAAGTCGTGGAGCTACAACTATTACGACATCGTTAATAGATACAAGAATACAATAATTGCTCAGTTTTTTGGCCATGCACATACAGTAAGTTGAATCTAACATAATTCTACATATCGGTTATGCATATAAAAATATTTAATATGTATATAATGAGACTTGATATTTCATTTTACTGTATTTTTCAATACACTATAAACTGTACGACAACATTGTATGAATTTTGTAAATGATTTTGGTGAGGTCATAAAAGGAACTTTTAACGCTTGCCCAGGCAAAGTATAGCAAACACCAAAAAACTAAACCAAGTGGTAATAATAAACCAATTAAAACTGCAATAAACAATTAAATTTAAGTATATTAAAAGTATGAAAACACAAATAAATTTGTTTTAATTGGTAACTATACTGCTGTTTAGGACGAGCTGAAAATGTATTACGACGAAAATGATCCATCACACATAAGCATAGTGGGTTTTATCGGTCCAGGATTCACCACCTACTCTGAATATTCCGACCTGAATGCTGGTTACAGAATTTACACAATGGACGGTGACTACAAAGGGACAACAAATAGCTTACTTGATGCAGACACATATATCCTAAATATGACTGGTGCTTTGAAGTTTTGTTTTTTTTGAGTATTGTTCTGGTTGCAATATACATTTACTGTATTTCGCTCATACTTTGTAAAAAAGTTGTTTAGTCAACCAGCATCTTTCAATGCAATTATATTTACGGCTTGCAAAAATGTAAGCCTTTAAAAAATGTAAAACTTTATGAAAAATAGATATCGTATTTGTAATACATAATCAAATAAATTTGTCTGCGCTTGTACAGTTACAATTAACATACATTACGTTTGTCATAAAGTCAATAACAGCTGACCCTTTTGTACAGATGCAAATTTGACCAATGATCCCAAATGGGAACTGGAATATACATTTTCCAAAGACTATGGCATGAGGAATTTATCAGCATCAGAATTTGATAAACTACTTGACAGGTAAAAACAGCTTTAAACACTTTTTTTCGCCCGCACCGCTGAATAGAATGTTAGAATTGTCTACTTCACGTGTGTAATATTTAGGTTTGACGCTGATGATGAAATATTCCAGCAGTATTATCAACATTCAACCAAAGATGCAAGGTTGTCATCTTGTGACGAGGCATGCAAACAATACTACATTTGCGACATTAAGCAATGCAGAACGGGCGATGACAGTTTTTGCTAGATTCTCAGAATTAAATAGAGTGTAAACAACATTAAGGATGTTGCTAGTAATTTTTAAAAGCGGAGGCTGTTTAAAAACTATAATTATATATTCATTTTTTATAACATACCAATACAATTACTTGACTGTATCAATCAAATAAGAAATAAACCATAATTGTATTGTATATAATTGCTTTTATCTGACATGTATTATACACTCGTACATTATACAATAACATGATATTGACACAGTAAACGTAGTGCTAAAATGTATGCACCCTCACATTAATTGTCACATTTAGTTTGGGTATGTTAAGGTAGGAAGTTAGGTAGGTTAACTGTAATGTTTAACCTAGGTCAGGGTCTCTCAACCAGAGGCCATGGTTTTACGTTTCATAGAAAATGTGTAGTTATATCAATAGGATTGCTGTTATAACTTTAAAACTGCCTGAGTACTTTCATCTTCCGTCGTTCTTCAATAAATTTAACTCAATGTTGTGTTTTTCTTATTGCATCAACTGTTGGCGTCTTTTCAATATATAGCGCAAAACCTAACAACCAAGGTTACAAAAAACAACCAATACGAATAATGTCAAATATGTAAATGTAAGACTGAATTTGAGGGAAATTTTATCAAATCAGCAAAGAATAATAGTATGGTGCTATAATAATAATAATTAATGAAAGATAAACAAACACCACAAAACTAATTTCTAATTCCGCTATTTATGAAAAAGGATTTCTTAGTTTCATTTGAATTTTCTAAATGTTAGACATACCGGTATATCTTACTTTGATTTATTTTTCCTTCAGTCAAGTTTTGTGCTTCAATTTTGCTACATTTCGAGGACCTGAGAGCTTAAATCACCTCGGCCTCGGCTAAATTCGATTGGTATCCTTGTACTTACAGAACGCTGTTATGCGCTGTTATGCTGTGTGCGCTGTTATAAACTTATCTGTTTCATTTACCAAATGAAACTTTACCGTCTTATGTGAACAATTATCAAAATGACCTCGGTGTGTCAATGGTCTTTAGACAGGTATACCATTCCGGTAATACAGACCCAGCAAGGAGAGCGGACGACTGATAGTTTTCGATAAGGAAGATTTGTAACTTTCCATTGAAAATGTGATTTGACGAGACATTTCTTAACGTACTAACGTGAAATTTGGTGGGTATATAATTAGGAAAAGTTACAAGCTATCCACTTTTCTTTATTTTGCCAAATTTGTTTGTCAGTTTTTGAAAATAGACTTTTAATACATTTCTGCAATAATGCCGTTTGCTACTATCCATGTCTCCATTAAACCCAAAAAAATGTCAGTCTATATAAGAGTCATTGATTGTGCTATAGAGAGGGACGAAAGGCTGGCCCAAAGCGGGTGAACGGTCATTCGAAGAACGTGCAATGTCTAAAACTCAGCAGTTTGCGTATGCCTGCAGTACTATTCATCATTTGCGATTTAGCATTTTCTCAAGGCCTCCCCAACCAGGCCTAATTAATTATTGCCGATTAGGTTAGTCAGTCTGAATGACTAATGAGTAATGAGTAATGACTATCAAAGGTCAGTTTTAATGGTCAATTTTTATGCCTGTTTAGCACTATACGGCTTTGCATCAGCTTTGTGGTGCTGCTGTTTATGTTTACGCTTGCCACTTATTTTAACATCGCAAAATATTAACTTGTCACGGGATCTAATGTTTAAGTAAAAAGTCAAGCACATACGGCTAAGCAAGCGTAACTTGTGTTAGTTTTGCGCAAATAAATATACTGTATCATTGCAATCACGTTTCCTCAAACATTGCTGAGAATTGTTTTCTGCATGTCCTGCTACCAAACGCAAAGCGTTAGTGCGTGGTATAGATTAGTCATTAGTGCCTATACCACTACAGAAGCAAAAAATTATAACTGAGGTGATTGAGGTCAGGAAAAAATGTTTTAGGATTATTTCTAACGTATGAAGCAAATGGAATTTTCAAAAACATTTTCAAACTATCACAGCTAACCTTCATTGCATGTTTTAATAACCTCGATTACCTTAATTATTTGTACAAAAGTGTTACCCGAATCATTTAAGTGAAAACGTCAAGATTTCAAAAAGACGCCATTACTAAGATCAAGGAATAAAACAGCATAAGAATAAAGGAGCAAGATAGATTACAACCATTAGTATTGCCAGAGTAGGTTCAAGTTTCTATCCATTTGACTAATGACGAAAATGTCAGTGCTAAGTCTATAAAGTAAGCATACATCTCACTTGACTTATTGGTAAGGTTTGTAACAACAGTAACCAATAACCTATTGGCAATCTATATCTTCGTATTACAGTTAGTGAGCATATGCGAGGTCTGTTTTACTGTAAAATTATCTGACTTTATTTTTCCCTGCTTCAAGTAACATCTAACTTTCTCCGCTTCGGCAAAGTGGTTTTTTTGTAAAAAATGACTTCACCTTTCTGTGTACGTTTGGGAACTCACAAAGCAATTTTCAATCCTTTCATTGGAAGCCTTTGGCAAAAACCATGAAAACCTTTCAGCAACGTAAAGTTATGCTGACTTAATTCTTTAATGGTTTTATGCATTATGAATAAACTTTCTACACCAATACCATCAGGCCAAACAATTATTAACAAATACTACTCCAAGATTTTAAGTCGCCTTTGTAAAGCTGCATGTGCGTTCACTGCTTTGCAAACGCTCACAGCATAAGTGTCCAGAATTCCGAGTTTTTTCTCAGTTAAAAATCGTGCTGGAATGGATGTGATTTGAGTCAAGAGAGGTTGTTTTGTGAAAAGTCGTTGATGGAGCTACAAAACATTCCAGCGAAGGCGTTTAGGAATGTCACAGGCAATGGTGAAACTGTTGGAAAAAGTGCGATATCTTGAACGGCAATTTTAGTAGGCGATAAAATAAAATATGTCAAATGTATTGTGTTGCGTATTTATGCGCAGAGGTTGGACACTTTTTGAACACACTTCATAACTATAATGATTTCTCGTTAAGACTTATAAGGTAAGGCTTACTGTGTAAGGTATCCACCTTTCATATAATTAAAATAGTGTTTAATGTAGATAGTTATGTTACGCTGCACTTAATATGGGAACGAAAGAGGAAAGTTTTTACAAACTTTTTTTAATTCCGCTTAAGTGAGCTCGCAGAAGGGCTGCAGCGCGGTATTTGATTGCGTAGTTCGAATAAGTTTTCTTTAGAGATATTTACTGCAGTACAATGTCGCAGTAGTGGGATAATTTTTTTTCTTTGCAGCAATGAAGTTTAAAGCAAAAATGCTAGTTTTTTCACTGAGCACCGCAACCTAACTGAGTAACTGTAGCCTACAGTATATAGAATTCACCAATTTCATTGTTTTCTGAAAACACAGAAAAGAGAAAAAGGATGTGTCCAGAAACGTTGTCATTTCAATTTGGCACGACAAGAATGCAATGAGTTCATGTTTCTAAACATAGGGATAAAAGACGCAGTTAAACAGATATTAATATGTCTGATAGGAACTGCAAATCATGGTCAACAAAGAAGTTTCGATAATACTACTGCTTGTAGGAGCATGTTGTTTCTTTTGTGGAAGTTATGCTAAACCTACATGGAAATGGTCACCAGACAATGATGTTGTGTTGCTCGATGGTATTTTAAACAGGGAAGGCCTTGACGGCAAATTACCTGCCAATTTTAACAAACCTGCTGTCAGCAAAGAACATGAAGCTTTTGATTTAAAAAGGTAAACAACAACAAACGAAATTGAAGCGATTTTTGTTATAGTTATACTTAGTAGCCTAATTAGAGCTGTGAAAATTTGAAAATAATTTTGGTTCTTATAAGAACCAGGCTAGATTAATCGGTGACTGAGTAATCGGTATCAGCCCATTTTACATGGTTGATAATCGGTATAATTGTTTCTATCGTTGTAATAGTTAACCATTGCTAACTTTTTATAGCATATAAATTCTCAATATTCTCATATATAAACTGATTTTATTAAGGTTTGATTTATCGCCACCGATAAATCGATATCGATCGACTTTGTATGGCTGATTCAAGTCAGTCTGTTATCAGATCCTTGAGAATTCATATCTTTTACTTAGATTTTAGCAATTGCCGATCACTAAAGCTGAACAATTGGCCAAAACAATTAACACCAGCTAATCGGTGAAATAGCGGATAATTACGCCTGTTACAGATTAATTACATGCCGGTCGCCGATTAATCGATTCATCCCTAATTTATATAAATCTAATTACATTTAAATATTTATAACTTATACCTAATATCTAAATATCCTCCATACCTCTTTAAATTTTTTGACTAATTTCAATTTTTGAATCTTTTAAAATCTAACTGAATTCTTATGAGTTCATATATTGTATTAATTTAGTTGAGATTTTCCGAACTGCATGAAGTTTATATCAATTTTTACAAACGTCATTTCGTTTTAATAGATGACTTGGGTTTTTTATAAGTTTATATTAATTTCTTTTAAATTGTGTAAAAGTTATTTGATTCTCAATAAAAAGATTAATTAACTTAAATTTAAATAAAATTATTAAGCTTTACATAAACATTCGTATACGGATTAATTTGAGTTTTTATTACGTTCTTAAAATTAATTGTGATGCTACTCCATAACTTTTTGTAAGATAAATATTGGTTGATAGATTTCAAATTTATATGAATTATTTTCAATATGCAAACTTAAACCGCCTAACTGAAATTGAACTGAAACTGTCTGCTGTAAATTGATGTAAATTTACACCAATTCTTACAAAATTACTTTAAACTAAGACTTTACAACAGACAGCAGATGATTTAGTGAGTAACACACTTCAGGTGCGAGTACGTCATTGACTATCACTATGCAACCAGCGGATACAGTAACTAACGTCACGCATCAGTAACTGACCGGTAACCGGTAACCATTCAAATTAAGGTTTTCATTAAGTAACAGAATAAGTCACCACAAAGCCGGTAACCAATTTCACGTTTCAGTATAAGTAGCCTAATTAAGGAACCGGTAACCAACATCTCGCTGGTCATTTCAATTGACCTATTAAATGAAAGCATTTGACATGCAGACAAAATCGTGGAAAAACGTTTTGAGGAAAAAGTCTAGTATAGGCTCTCGTACAAGTTTTACAGGAGTCAAAGAAAGATCATTGTGTGACTTATCCGATGCTGTTCATGCTGCACAATTTAACCTGTAACCTCGTATAACGAGTATACATTGCGTGACAAAGCAAATGCCGGAAGTAGGATATTTAACACGACGTTTGCTCTAAAATGAATAGTTGTTAGTGATTAAGTTTGACAAACATCGCTCAAATTTTATAAGACTATACACGTTCTGGTGACCTGAAACTTAAGCTCGGGTTCGTGAGAATTTAAGAATGCTAATGTTCATGCCAAAGTTCGTGTACAACTCAACCCTGAGCAGTTTATAATAATAACTTACATGCTTGCAGGAAAATCGGTTTTCTTCTGATCAGACGCATTCTCAGTCAAGGAGATATTTTATCACCTAAGAAAAGTCAAGTAATAAATGACTTAATTAATAAGGAAAAAATGACTTGTAAACTGTGTGATGGCGGCGTAAGGCTTCTTCAATCTTTGCTATACAACGAATTAGGCGAGGATATCATCAGTGTCGTTGCAGTGGGAGTTTGCATAGAAGTGAGTACGTCAAAGCGTGCATTTGGTAGCAAAATCATGATTAAACAATGATCCATAAGCAACTTCTAAATTATACAGGTTAAAGGGATTTATTAAAAAAAACACTGTTAAAAAAACTTGTTTCAATGAGAAAATCTACATAACCTTATGTAGGCTATGTCTATACAGAAATATGAAATTTTGTTGAAATATTCTTTGATCACAAACCTTTAAAAATTACCAAAAATCTTCTTGCAGTTTAAAATCGAAGATGAGAATGTTTGTAAACTTGCAGTGAAAGAATTCAAAGACGAAGCTTTTTATATATTTTTTAATCTAAAACCGGATGAGGTAACACCAAACTGTATTACAATTACAATGTAATCTATAGACCTATGGTTAATTCAAAAATATGCTTGAAAAATGCAGCAATTAAAATAGATTATTAATTTGAATTAAATGGTTTTAGCTTTGTTACTGGCTGCTCAGTGACAAATGTGACAAACCTGAAAGTTTTGAACCAGAATGGAAAGTAACGTTGCCAAGTACTTCAGTGCCAACATATCAGCCTCCTAAAGTACCCAGTGATGGAGCGCCTACTTCGAAGTTTCTATTTTTCAGCGATGTTCACATGGATGTGAGATACAAACCGGGAGCAAGTGCTGTGTGTGGAGAACCTTTGTGTTGTCGAGACAACAACCCAACACCAAGTGACGGTTTGGAAAGCAATCTTTTTCGAATTCTGTATAAATTCTTGATTCTCACTTTTAAAGATTATATTCTTGTAGCTTCCGAAGGTGCTGGAAAGTGGGGAGATTACAGAAATTGCGACATGCCTCAATGGACCGTTGAGGGAATGATGGAAGTAGCAAGCGCAGTTGATCTCGATTTTATTTTATTTACCGGTATACAGGTTACCTAAAATGCTATTCGTTTTTGATATAGATGGAGAACGTATTTGCATAAAATCTACATTTGTTCGTATAAAATTTTTATCTTTAACTTTTCGTAAAGGTGATATTCCAGCTCACAATGTATGGAATCAGACGAAAGAGGACCAAATAGACAAAATTAATCGATGGACCACTCTATTAAAATCTTACTTTCCAAGTAATGGTTAAAATATTTTAGAAGTGCCGCACCTTGAGACTTGAAAGCAATGCTTTCCTATATTTCTGTTAATACAAGACTGCAAGTTTTAATCATATAGACTTCAATTATGCTGCATATGTAGACTGTACAATAAATTAAGCACAGTTTTTCTTGCCATGTAAAGCATCTAAAAGCACCAAGCCGTTGATTCTTAAAAGGCCGAGATAGATAAATTGTTTGAATTCCAATCTTAAAGTATAAAACTGCTTTCAGTAAAAATATTTTCCTTATTATGACGCCTATAGCTCAAAGCAGCAGAGTTTACTTCTCGTAAGATATCATGAAAATCGTTGCTTTTTTATGAATTGAATCATACAGCATGAGACTTTTAATCAAATTCTGTATTTACAGTATTACATTGACATTACAAAAGAATTGATACAAAACAAAAACAAGAAAAATTTCACTGACGTTCTCCCAGACACGATTTTTTCTGCGATATATCAGATACGCCAGTTTATGCTGCTCTTGGAAACCATGAAAGTGCTCCAGTGAATTCCTATCCTCCGAGTTCTATTAATCATGAGCCTGGTGCAGATATCAGCTGGCTCTATGACACAGTCTACGATAGCTGGTCAAACTGGATACCGGAAAATGATTTGGCTACAGTGAAGCAAGGTTAGAATGAATTTTCATTGCAGCTTTTTGTTTAAAGTGACGAGCAAGTACTAAAATAAGTTGACCTTCAACCAAAAAATAGTTGTCATTAAGCACATCAATTGTTGCCGAAAATGTATTTCAAATTAGCCTACGATATGATGAAGCCCGGGTTGGTGGCAATTTTACCGTCACTATGTGAAATCACTGCAATTAAAACCAGTATAGCTTAAATTGACCTTTTGCTTTTTCTATTTTCCTAAACTAACCTTATCGCATATCTTTAACAACCGGCAGCGTGATCTAATCCGACTGTGAAACGATCACTTTGATAAATTATACTTCTTTCTTGTTTTTTACACAAAATATTTTCTTCATACTGTAGCCTACCTGATTCAGGCACAGCATCATGCACAAAATTAATCATCGTGATTTAATATTTTCTACCACCCTGCGTCATACTTGCGTATATTTTGGCAATAGTTACTAAATGATAAACTATTATTGGTGATTTCATTCTTCGGAAAATATTTACTGTCATTGACAATTGCTTTAATTTAAAGTCAACTTCTTTTTGCACTTGGATCTCATTTCAATGATAAATATAACTCATGAATAATTTATAATCACGTTATTTTCGAAAATCTACTTTCAGTCTCTAAGATAGAACTTTTAACATAGCCGAATAAGCAGGAATTCTTTCAGCTAAGTTTTAAATTTTAGGTGGCTTTTATTCCACGCTTATTCGACCTGGTTTGCGAGTTGTGTCGCTCAATTCAAATTTCTGTAGTGATGATTCCTGGTGGTTGATAGTCGGAGACAACTCAGTTGATCCTCAGGATCAGTTAGCTTGGTTCGCAAAAGTTATGCAAAAGGTTCAAAACGTTCACGTAGAAAGCAGAATTAAACTGCCACAACCATTTATTTTGCGTTTTTACCTGTATACGTCTGTCTTACCTTGCATTTTAATAGGCAGAAGACGAAAAAGAGAAGGTGTTCATAATTACACATCGTCCAACGGATGGTTGCATGAAATCTTGGAGTTACAATTATTACGCTATTGTTAATAGATACCAACAATCCATTATTTCTCAGTTTTTTGGCCACGCACATTCAGTAAGTTATAGGCCTACTGTGTAAACTGCAAGCTCTAACTTGGGTAACCAGAGGCCAAAATGGTCCTATTTTTTCGCTGGAACAGAATACAATGAAATTTGCACAAACCCTTACGCAATGCAGTCCAATCACACATTCCAAAACCATTTGCTCTTATTTTTCTTGTAATAGTCCTATGTCTCCGCTGCTAAAACCTTAGCTTACAACTGTAGCCTATTCCTAATAATTTGCCCAGCGCCGTGTTCTCACTTCTCACGCTGTGGCGATTTTATTTAGCAAAAGTAAAGTTCATAACCTTGGCAGTTAAGTAATTTATAAAAAGTTTGCATCTGGTGGGCTAGCGAAGGTTGTGCTCTTCGCATTGTTATAATTCAAATGATTTATTATAGCGTCGCAGCCCTCGGTTCATTTTGGGATAGGCATTTAATGGTAATTGGCCTACTTCAAACTTAATTAATGGAACATTTCTGTGCAGGAATGAAGGCACCGTCAATGGTGTGTGAAAAGTTTTTTCCAGTCCAATAAAAATGCAGGATACATATCAATTAATCTTAGGGGGTCGGTGGGCATGGTCCCCTAGACAGTTTTGAATTTACAAGGTCTAGAATGGCGTATTTCTTTCAAAAAAGCAAATTATCTGCTGGTGATTAATTTGCTAAAATTTGTAATCTCTTAGCATCGTTTCCTGCACAAATTGTCTAAATCTCTTTCAGTGCCATAGCATATATGTCACATTTATGACATTTGATGTCTTCAAACATGTGACAGTCATTTGAAATATATGACAGTTGAACGGTTGGTCGCCCTACCAATGGTCCCTTCCGTATAAACACGCTAGTGTGAGCAAGATTTTCCTAAGTCATCGACATGTGCATTGTGCCGCCGGTTTTCAATTAGTTTTAGGTAAATAGAAACACATTTTCCAGTGCAGTTTGAACTCATTAAAACGCAATGAAATTAGTTAGGAAAATGAACGTTTAATTAAAGCAAAACTTTAAATTTGGTGGATAAATACAAATTTTGCATTGTAAATCAGTGGATTTTTGCTTATTTGTGGTATAGAGTGGTTGGTTAAAAAAGGTGGTGTTCCCTAAATCTGGCCCTGCGTTGTTATGTTGTTTGGGTAACTAGGCTTAGTTTTTTTTTTCATCCCGTTCAAAAACATTTGTTCATTATAAATAAATTAAATAAATATTTTTCGTTGAACTAGCTCTTGTTTATTTGATACTAAGTAAATTAATTCGACGTGTAGTATAATGCGAAAAGTTTTTTTTTATAAAAGGATAACATTTTAAGGTCAGAATGTGGTTGCACTAGTTATAGATTATTGCGCCTAAAATTACGTCTATAAAAATAGTAGGATAAAACAAAGACGTTTTTACTGCTGTAGGATGAATTAAAAATGTTTTATGATGAAAATGACCCATCCCATTTAAGCGTAGTGGGTTTCATTGGACCAGGATTTACTACCTATTCGTACAAAAACTCTGGATACAGAATATATACGATGGATGGTGATTACCAAGGGACCACAAATATATTGCTTGACGCAGAAACTTACTTTTTAAATATTACAGGTAAGCTGTTGGTAGCCTATAAAACAGGTCGCTTGCAGTTATGAAGTTTTATCCCTTTCTAAACATTGTTAACAAAAATATAAAACACCATTAAATTTTTGTCAACGTTCAAATTAAGACAGCATTGAACACAGGCTAGATAGCCCAAATGCAGAAACGATCCGAATTCAGAATTGCTAGAGTTGGAATTTGTACTGTACTGTAAAGATTCCTATAACTCTTAAATTTGTATTTACAACTGCTGTTTAAATAGATGCCAACTTGAATGGAAATTCCAAATGGCAATTGGAATACACGTTTTCTAAAGACTATGGAATGAAAAATCTTTCCCCACCTGAATTTGAAAATCTACTTGAAAGGTCAACATTAATTAGCCTACTAATAGCCCCAGTTCAAAATGTTTGTAATGTTAAGTCATGACACACTTTTATTTTCTAGATTTACAAGTGATGACAAACTAGCTCAGCAGTATTATGATCATATTACCAAGGATTTGGATATGTCCGATTGCGATGAAGGTTGCAGACAAAACCAGCTGTGCAATATTAAACAATGTCGGGCCGGCGACAACAGTTTTTGCACAAGTTAGCCAAGCTTGTGAAACCAAAGTAATTTGTTTACACAATTCATTCCAAAATAATCAATGCATGTGTAGCTAATATGAAACCCTAAGATAATTCCAGTTCTTAACATGTAAGTTGTTGTAATAAACTGTAACTTGCTATTTAATTTTACTTTTATAATTGGTTTTTGACTATATGACTACTAATTTTGACTACAAGTACATCAGCTACAAAAAAAAATTCTAAATGAAATATTAAAATAACTGTATATACTACAACTTGCAAATCACAATATTGTTTAGAATTGTTGGTTGTAATACGAAACTAAATGCATTACCAGTATATTATGGACAAATCTCTGCATTTATCCTGCACATTACACCAAGCTGACTTGATTTCACTCACATTTTTCTTTCCGAATCTTTATTAATGATATAATTCAATTTGAAAAAATAAAACAAAAACTCAATGATGCTGTGTTTCAGAGCCATTGTAGCGTTTTATTCCAAGCAATCCAAGAAAAAGGGCAAAGCCAGGAATCATACCTCTAGTAAACACCTGTAACAAAAAATACATTTAAGCAAAGAGAATTGTATCACGATAGTATATAGTTACGAAAGGTGAGCAAACTGAAGCTCGCCGACATGTTTTTGTGGCTCTTCTAGCTGAATGGTAATATCCCAAATTGACAACTAATTATATAATATTATATCATATTATAATAACCAAATTGAGAAACACTACTGATTTTGCAGCTCGCACACAATCGCATGTTGAAATCACACAATTTTTTTCAAAACTACAAGGAATACATAGATAAAGGTAATTAAGCAGGTAACTCATAACAAAAAGCAAGTTTACAAAAACATACGCATTATGGTACTATTTAAACAATCACTGGCCTTACTACTTGGTAAATGAAGACTAATTAATTAACTTGTAATGGTAAAAAAGACTAATTACTACAAATTATCTTGAAGATATTTTGATCTTGAAAAAAAACAAACTTTGTTTCTTAAATTTTTCTGCTTTACAAATTAATTCAATACACCAAGTAGAATAGATTAAAAATTCCTGATATGCAGATTCCTAACACACCATGGGCTTTAACTTGATTAGACACCTTGGGCATATGTCTGATTATTTTACTATGCCATCATCTTGTAGCTGTCGTTCAGTACAGTAATTACTCCGTTTCTCTAACAATATCTTTCCTGTACAATGTGCAGTATTCGTCCACTCACTTTGCGAAACCATTTTTTTCAACTGATAAATTAGACTTTTCTAGTTACAACTGCTCATACCTTGTGTTGTAATAAAATTTACCAGCTAGTCCACAAAGGTGCACTCTGTTGTTCTTATATACTTTCCCCATTAATAAGCAATAAAAATCAATAGACTGGGTGCTTGGATAAACAGTAGAAAACTAAAGTAAAAATGGAACCAAATCTGTCAAGAATTCAAAGAGGAATTAAAAATTTGCAGGCATTGAAAGAATTTGTTTTTATTTAGGGCATTGATGTACGCCTACTAACACCTCGTTTTGTAAAAATCTTGTTTTGATTAAAATCCTATTTCAGCTATTTTCCATAGTGTTTAGGATCACAATGACATAAATATAAAATGTAAAAACCAGACTTTCTACACAAATAAAGCTTCATAATATGACCACTTCCTTTGTTCACACACTTTTGGAATGGAAAAATAAGACGAACAACAAAATATAAATAAGTATAAATTTTTAAGTGCAGACAACATTGTATATAGTAACTGAACCTGCATCAATCATATTTTCTATTTACTTTATTAACGCTATGATATGATACAAATCACAAGAAACATATACAGCTGCCGCAAAATGATATAGGACCTGGTATATTTTTCCATTAAAAACACAACTTCAGTCTAAACTACGGATTTTTATTGAAACAAACAATAAACATTACTATTTGGTCACATTTCCTTTGTTTTTATAACAATTTGCAGATGTTTTGGAATAGAGGCACTCAGATTTCTAAAATAATCCAGTTTCTTTCCTGGCACCATAATTTTGTAAACTCTGTTTTGAGGGTGTCATAGTTGGGTGTCAACCTTTGAGACAAGTCGTTTTTCATTTTGCGTAATTACCAGGCTATTTTAGCAGTGTAATGTGGTGTTTTAAGTCATTTTGCGGCAGCTGTACATACAGCATGACACCTACCTTAACAAAAGAGGAGTAGTGCTTTGGAATTGAGTAAATCCATACTTCGTTTCTAAGCCATGGGTCATGAAGATTTTTTGCATTGAGCTTCTTTTGTGTTTCCTCAAAAGGAGTGCCTTCTATTTTCCATGTGCTGCATTTTTACAGTAAAACACATTTATTGCATTAAACATAAACATTATAACATACTGCCCAGTACTTTTAATCTCATTTCCTTTCTGCAATAAATTGATTTATTATTATATACCTATATTTTATATATAAAACTAGTATGTATGGCAAAGTATCGAAATATTTGTCCTCAAGACTGAGAAGAGTTTTTGCATGAGGTAAACTTAGTGCTGACTCCTCAACGTTTGGGCTCAAACTTATCAAGCTTGTCTGTGTGCATGGATATATACACTTTGTTGATTTTTACACAGTTCCCTAAACTTGGCATTGATAACCAGAACCACGAAAGCAAAACTCATTAAAGCTTTTGGCATTACAATTATAGTGTAGTGCCACTGAAAATCAAGCTTGGATTGCTTAGTTGTTACAAATTCTGACCTTTACCACCACAATATACCGGGAGTGATTTTAATGGTTATCAACTGCTTGTGACAAGATAAGCAAAGCCTAGAAAATTGTTTGCCTGATTTAAAATCTACAGTCTAAAATTTTTTGTATGATGTTATTCAAGTTATGCAACAGTACAAAACAGTATTTACAAAATGGATATACAACTACAATTGGTGACATGAAAACTTACACAACAGTTGTGTGCAAAAATTTGTATCAAAGTCTTACAGTAGACATCTGTTAGGGGAAGGCAATTATAAAAATAGTTCACATGTTTTTGTTATCAAAGCAGCAATGCCATGGTCAGATATTATTTTTCCCTTGCAAATAAGCAGTACCTTAATCTGGTTTGCTGGCTTTCAGTCGAAGTTGTTTAATTAGAAAGTTCTGGTGTTCAACATTTAAACAGAGCTAAACTTTTTGAATAAAGTTGTCTAAGTAGAATTTGAAACTTAAATCTTAAAATTTGTAAAAAGAAATGTGTCTAGGAACTATATGAATAGTGGTCAATCATTCAAATTTAAGACTGTTAAGTGTGGAGAGTAGCAACATACTACTAATTATAGTATAAAGACAATTATTACCAACGATTTGAAGACATCTAAGACAAAAACACAGGCCATTTTCTCCTCTTCAGATGTTTCAGCTAGCATAAAATACATCAGTGGCAATAAACAAATCTCATGTTTAATTTGTGTCAATAGTGAAAGAACGTTACAAAGTAGGAGACGTTACTTAAACAAACCTTACTCTGCTTGCTGTCTCATACCCACATGAAGCATTACAATCCATAAAAATCTAAACTTCCTAGCCATGCATTAATAAAAATTGGGTGCTTCTAAAATATGCCCATGCACTACGATAAAACTGTTGTAAGTATTTAATGATTATTTTAAATTTGCATTTTACAGGATGAAAAAATTCAAAACAAAAGGTGATGTTCAATGTGGAGCAAATAAGTAAAATCATAAAAGTTACGTTTATCAGTGTTTATATATCCTGCTCAATCTATTACGTTAACTTATGAAGCAGATAAGCACAGCATGGGACGCAGACCGCCACATTCTCTCTTGAGACCAATTATGTTCAGTTACGGGGTGTCACAACTTTACACAAAAGTCAATTCAAGAAAAAGGTGGAAGGCTGACATGGGACCATGACTACATCATCACTTTCCTCCATCCTTGCTGGTTCTGGACATGTCTAATTCTTGCAACACATCCTTTGGGCAAAATCGACACCAGACTTTACATATATATATACAGTCGAAATCAGTTAATCGCATATCGGTTAAAGGCATTAATCGCTTTATAGCATAGCATTGCATAATCCCAAACCATTCCCATTCACTTGTGAAGAAAATTCAACGGTTAATCGCATAACGGTTAATCGTATAAATCGGTTAATCGAATAGGAATTCTTGATTGATTTGTAGACTTGTATCACTTAACCGCATATTTCCTTTGATGAAGTGTTAAGTTGCTTGAGATTATCCTCACCAATAAACAAAAATCATCGCTAGATCTCCCATAACCCGCAGCGATTAAATACACGACAAGACACTGAAGACAGCAGTTGTGAATTAAAGACAGCTGTGATTAAATTCACCGCAAGGCTGAAGGCTATAGAGACAGTAGCACGTAAATGATTTGAACAATAAAGTAAAACTTCACGAAAAAAGGCCTTCTCCACAGTGATTATGAACCACAAAACTACGTTTCATTTAAGGATTGTTACGGATGGTTACATCACAATAGAACAACAAGACTAATTTTTATTTAAGGACTGTTATGTCGCAAAGCGCAACCGCAACCTTCCGTTTTTGTTTCGTGTTTTTTTTTGTGTCGAAATCGAAAAGAAGGAAGCCCACTTGTTGCGTCATAATGCATTGTGTCATTCCAAAAATCGGCGGAGGAGCAAGAATGCGTGCGCCGGTGTTTAAAAGAGAATAGCGGAGAAAATGTAGGTAAAAAACGCATACATCGGTTAGTCGCATACATCGGTTAATCGCATAAAAAAGCTTGGCAAATTGACTATGCGATTAACCGATTTCGACTGTATATATATACAGGTTGCTTAGGATATGTTGTTGCAATGTAGTGCATCAGTTTTCATTGTTAATGTGTTGCCTATCAATACTTACAGTATCCTTTTGTCTTAGAATATTTATCTTGTTTAATGGGATTCCGGTATAGAGTTTTTACCTGTGCGGTTTTACGTAACTATTCATGTGCACATAAATATCTTTCATGCGACTTCTGATAATATAAGCTTATTGCTATAACATTGTTATGTTACAGTAGAATTTGCCAAAGTTGCCATCTCAATGGGAATAGAAAAACTGGCGACTTAGGCAAATAATACATGCATTTGCACATGATTACACAAACTTGAGAACCCTCTACTCCTGCGAAAGCTGAACAAAAAGACAGCAGCGTTTGAGTTGCTGCACAATAATGTAATTTTCAGTTAAATTTTCAATATGGAATGTTGTCCAGAAGTAAGGTGATTTTTCTGTTACTCTTTGCGTTGCAATGGCAGAAATAGTTTTAACTGACAAAATAATACGTCCATAAACAGACAAATGCACATTGTGATGCATAATGGGGTTATGTTACATCACGTTATGTTATGTTCATAATTAGCAAAATGGCTGCGAGTTAGGCAAATGGACGAGCTATACGAATAGATAAGACGGATACACTATGCACGTAGTGCACATAGCACATAAGCATTTTTAGTAGGGCCGTAAAAATCGTCCTTAAAGTATTATTCAATTTCTATTACAATACCTTTAGCTGTACATTTTTTTCATAAAAACTTTTATTCAATAATGAAGTGAACTTAATTACAAGACAAGCCAGTCATTTCAATTGATAAAAAATAACTTGAAATATGTCATTAAGTAAACAATAACATCATGTCTTACCTAATTTGTCTAAGGAAGTTAGTAGTACGGAAAAGTTTGTAAAAAAATCACTAAAATTCAGTTCCACAACACAAGCTTGGCTCGAAAAGGGTCTTTTTACGTTACTTGTTTGACCAGTCTACAACGAGTTTAGCATCATACTTTTCGCTCCCCACAGTCAACGCCAAAAACTAAACAATAATTAAATAAATCATCTACAAGCAGATATGCTTACCTCCAGTGGGGTTTATATTTTTTTGGTATATCTTCCCACTTCACTCCCATTTTTTATATAATGTCTGTATACAACCTGTAAAACAGTAAAATATAGTTGTTTGTCTTTACTGTAGGCTGGTTTAATCCAAAAACAGAATTAAGGAATGCAGTCAGTTCATTAAATAATTGATTAGTTTGCTATCAGTATAGCCAAAACAACAAATTGTCACCTGGCCTTAGACCATAGTGGAAAGTGTGGCAGCTGCATGCACAAGATTAATCAACGTGCAAGCCAATTTTTATCTTAATGCCGATTTATAATGATAATAAACGAAAGTTGGTTGTTTAAACGCCAGTTTAAAATAAACATACAAAGAATTAAGGTTTTGGTGCACGAGATCACGACAAAAGTTGTGTCTTTGTACGCACCATTTGTTTTCAAAAACTGCCATACATCCCAGTTTGGGCATTAGGCCTATAGATGCTAACAATTACTATCGGCGGTAGTAGCTCATCTTGGGACGAGGATGAGACTTGTACTGTCTTAAAATAAAACTAAGTAAATTTCCCTAAAGTATTCCTGCAAATTGAATAGCCTAGTCAACTGCTTGTTCTTGTCAACAAGGTTAGGATATTTGCTTCTAATCTTTCACCAACATATTAGGGGTCTACTGCAGAAGTGCACAACTAAATGACGTCACAACTTGCAAATTTGAGCAGCTGGAGTTTAGTATACAAATGCATTCTCTGGTTGTGTACTAGACCCATACAGTCATATTAAGCTATATGTCAAATTGTCAATTGCAACTCATCGCTGCATGCGGTGATGAGCAGTATGGTTAACGTTTTACTTGAGAGTTTGAAATGTTGAATTTCACATCAGTTTTACCACGTAAGTCCAAAATAAGTCAGCAGATGGTCTCTAAACACTTCATCCAGGTATAAAAATAAAGACAGAATGAGCTGATCAGGGTGTCAGAATATTTCCAATCAAATCTTTCCAACACTAACAAATTCTCACCTTAGCGTCAAATGGATAAAGGTTTTTATACACCATTTAGAAGGCGAAGGTGAAAATGGTTATGCTCGAGTGATTTTGAACCTACAGTTTAGTACAGCATAGACCTGCAAGTTTGGTAAAGCCTTTTCCCACTATGATAAAGAAAGAAACTCCTTTTTCGCTTT
Source organism: Clavelina lepadiformis (assembly GCF_947623445.1). Taxonomy (NCBI): domain Eukaryota; kingdom Metazoa; phylum Chordata; class Ascidiacea; order Aplousobranchia; family Clavelinidae; genus Clavelina; species Clavelina lepadiformis. The sequence goes on from NC_135247.1 coordinate 13,095,485, forward strand.
CTTAATTGTATGTAAACGGCCCGACTCTACTGCCCAGTGCAATTATATACGTCCCATATAACTTATAAGATGTCTGTCCACGATGTCGTTTCGGGAAAATCCCTTTTATAGAAATGTTTTTCAACAAATCCAAATGACTTATTCCATAGCTAATACATCACCCAATTCGTCAAGGATTAGCCCATAGGAAAGGGAAACTTTCGATTAAATATAAAAAAATGGTGCTGAAGCATGTGGTCGCAAACACATCAGCAACGATGATGAATACCACAAATAAAAAAGGCAAATGTAACAATGTCTGGTTCAGGTTGCAATCATTTTCCAATAATATTTCTTTAATAATCCAGTAATATATTATTGTTGTTTCATGTTATTTTGAATGCTGCGACTTTACCTACAAACCGAACCCCAGTGAACTCAGTTATACTATAAATTAAAGATTGTATCCTTTTTCTGTGTTTTCTAATTTAGAATGCTTTTGGAAATAGGCCTACTCTGTGTCTATTCCGAACTTTTCACGATCCTTTTCTTTTTTTGCGATATTTATATTAAGCGTGCCTTGACGCCGTTGAGAGCGCTTAATAAACAAAAACACAATAATCCAGTAATTTATTATTTCCAGTAATAAGATCAACTGCTAAAACAAAGATGTTTGGGGTACGTGAGCGATCCGTCCAGAGCTACCCAAGATACAGTACTTATAGGGGCATGACGGAAGAGTAATCAATTTAAGTGATTATTTATTAATTTAGTTTTGGTGTTGTGTAACTTTCTAACAGAGAGTCAGTGAAGATGTCGGTTCTTTACCACAAGGTTTGTCTATATAAAAAATTCTTGCATATTGTAAAAGAACTGATAGCTAATATAGCCCTACTAACTCTCGAGCTCTGCTATGTTGTACAGTACATTACGGTACGTTGGGTCTACTTGTCAGTGAATAGCAATAAACTTTGCAGCGGCTGTTGAGTGAAGTTTTTCACGTCACTAGTTGACACTATCACATTTGCAATTAAGGAGAAACAAATCTCTTAGCATCTACATTTGTCTTGTCCCATTTCGTTTCATTCCAATTTCAGATATTGACTTGAGCACTATAACAAAATTCAGATTTAGAGAATATATGTGCTAACTTAAGCCTGGCAAGCACACAACTTCTGTATAGTCAGATGGAGTCTAGTATAGGGTTGCCATACGCCAGGATTCGGATTTTCCCTGACATGTCAGGGAATTTAGTGCTTGAATATGAGTCAGGGAGAAATGCTAAAATGTACTTAAAATCCGTGATTTTTTAAAATTGTATTTTAGTCTAAATTTTTCTAGGTTGCAACCTTTTTTCAAACTTTTTTTAGGTCGCGAACATTGTCAGCTCGTAAGAATTTTAATAAAGAGATAATATGACCATTGAGAGAATGAAAGTAATTTTAACACTTCAGTACAAAGCATGTCTTGTTGAGAATTTTATGTGTTTTTGAAGTCAAACAAGAGCTTGTTCAAAAAAAAATCAGATCTTCGGAAAAGTACGATTGGTATGAGGGAGAGTAGAGTATTATTCATAAACTGTTATACGTTCATTATTTAATTAATTTGGAGTGTATTTTGAAAAAAATTTGTGCTAATTTTCGTTTTCACAAATGTTCCTGTATAGAAGAAAACTTGCATTCGTGTATTGCAATGCAACATTTCTTTGCTGTTTTTGTATTGTTTTGTGTTTATCCTTCTTTCACAAAAAAGCAATGGCGGCAATGTACTTTGGAAATATTCCAAAGTTGGTCAATGCAACTGAGGTAAATTTGTCAGGGATTGTGCATTATCAAATATGGTAACCCTAGTCTAGTGTCAAATTAAGACAGTGACTTTATTGCATTAAATTCGATCTAAAAGATTCAGATGCCAGCATCACACCTCATAAAACGAAGCCAGCAAACCATCTTTCTCACTACTCTTAGTTCACCATAACATAACTAACTATGCTGCTCGCCTAGTTAAGAACCTCTTTAGTTGTAAGAACCCTTTCGATTAAATCTTGGTTAAAACTCGCAATTCCTGAAATAAAAGTAGGCCTGCAATATGAGTTTTGTATTGTGTGTTTGAGTTTTCGTTGTTTGTGACCAAGACATCAGCTTCAACAACGCGATTCAATAAAGACTTTAGTAATAATGTTGGTTCAAGTTGTTTCTGACAAACACCTGTAGGGAGGTAGTTAAAAATCGGTTTGGTCCAAAAATCAGCAATCAAGATTCATCACTGAGATGCCGATTTCGAATCGGGAAAATTAGCGAAAATTTCAATGCAGCAAATGCGGCGAACTCGTAAGGAAGAAATGCACTGCAGTTCGCTTTGAAATAATGTTCCAAAATCTGAAATCAAAATACAACGTAAAAATGCAATTTTCGAAATGATCACTTATTCGTTACAGTTTTACGAAAAAGGATTCCGAAAAAAGACCTTAACTCACTGAAATTAGCTCTGGAACAACTTCAGTTTTCAAATCACCGTGTACCTTTGCAGACAAAAGAAGGCAAACGGCTGCCAAGTGATGGCGATTGGCTTTATTAATTGCACAGCTAAAAACGAGTCGTTCAAAATAGTATTTTGCGTACGTTAATACCGCAGGTTGTAAACCAAATGCTTTTACGGAACGCATCATCTGTTTTTCCAATGAACGAAGTTTTGATAATGTTAAACACACCTGCAAAAACACTTTATGTATATTCCAGATTTTGCGCTCTGTACGTTATACAGTAGGGTATGTGCAAAACGTACCTGCGGGTAACATTTCTTGAACTTAAGATTTAAGTCCCGTTTAAGCTCACTTGGTTTTGTGTAGTCTACAATGCTAACCTGAAATGCAAAATAGGAGATAAAATAAGCTATTGAAAAGGTGCAAAGAGAATAAAATGTCACAATAAAAATAATTCATAAAAAGTTTCGAAACCAAACAAAATTCTTGGACAAGCCTCACACCACAGATCACCATCCATTCCAACTCTCAAACTTGTTCAAATTACTAAATTTTGTAACAACAAAAACCTTTCCTCGACTACCAATCATATGATATCTTTATTAAAACAGTAAAAGCTATTTGGCATTCAAAATAATAATTACACCAAATGCATATCATACTTACGATGTAACTATTAAATCTTAATACTCGTCTGTGTTTTCCACAAGTCCATTGTGGACTATTCAAATTAACTGGAGCTGTAAAAACAAAATTTACAAAGTTAATAAACCATAAATAACTATAATAACCTTATAATTAATAATAGGATGCAAAAATTGTGAGTTTACTAACCTAAATCATTAAAACTTGGATGAAGTAAAGCGTTGTATGACACCTAAATAAAAAGTATATGATCAAGCAAAGCTTTTTGTACTTGTCCAATATAAAAAGCAGCAAACACAAAATTTTTTTGTAATTTTTTTTAATTAAAATTATTTAAAATTATTTTATTTTAATTTTTTATAAGTTTTTTTTTTTTAATTTAGTTGCTTTAGTGTTGATTTATTTTAATTTTATTTGTTTTTAAATTTAATTGGTTTATTTCATTTTGTATAAATTTATTTAAATTTACATTATTTTTCTATGAATTTAAAATCATGACTTATACAACAGGTCGCAAGTGGTTTGACAAGTGAAACCGCCTAAATCGTAAATAAGTAACCAGGGAACCGGTAATCAACTTCGCGCCGGTCTTGAACATCTGCATTTGTATTGTTGATCCAGATTCCTATAATTGCAAAAAAACGACGGACGCGCTTTTACTCCTTAAACAAATGCGCTTAAAACGGAAAAGGAAGTGTATTGATTTGAAATACTTAAAAGCTTGAGTGACGTAACATGGTGTCTTATGGTATTGTAAAAAGCGTAGAACAAACAAAATTTAAGTTAAATAACATTTCAGAAATCTCATTTTAAGAAACTGTTTTATGAAGTCATAATAAACTGTTTATTTAATCAAGTATGGCCCAGAGACTGCAGTGTGTGTCAGCGATGTAAAATTGTGGCTAATAGCTATAAACTATAAGTTAATGGCAAAGGGATTGGTGAAAGTGGAATTTCTATCATAGTAAAAATTATAAGACGTACTGTATTTATAATTATAATAATTGTAATTATAAAAATGCGGTATAGGCTATAGAAGCAGTCTAATGCGGTTTTGGCTTATTGCTTTGGTAAACGTATAATCCATACGTAATAATTGAATCTATGCGTTTCAGATTTTGCAGAGAAAGAAACAAAAGATTAAAACAATGTATATAAAAAAAACCTTGTAGCATATAATTACTTTTTGTGTCCTGCAGTATAGGTAACCTTTTTTGTTTATTTTTAAGTTAATATGTTTTGTTTGTAAACAAAGTTTTAAAAAATTAAATTCATTAGCTAAGCTAAAAAAGATAGCAAAGATCGGAAGGTGCAATACAAATAACTCTTAACCAAAAAAAATAGCATCAAAAGAAAAACATCTTGCTGGGGTTCGTCACAGAAAATTGCCTAAGAAACCATAGATATACCTTGTCATGCCCCAATAGTTGATAACGGACGCGTACATCAGTGGTGTGATTTGCTGACGGGACTGCGACACATTGAAATTGTACATAAAACTAGGGGCAGAAAGTATATTGCCAAAGGATCCTATAGACGCCACGACCAGTCGGAGCTCTTGATGGATTCGTTCAAAAAGACATAGAGCCGTCTAATAAGATTGGTTGGTTGGTCACAATGACAAAGTGGGTCGATTGCAAATCATTAGAACATTTTAGGGTAGTTGCATATTATTATAGCAAGTTTAAATAAAACGATCACTGTATTCTTTGTTAAAGTTTTACTAATTATAAACTCATAAACTCTTTGTATGTAAAATTAACTCAGCTTGCGTATCATCAAATATAGCATTTTGCATGAAACTCTTTTATTAGTCCATTACTTTAATCTGAGTATTTTAAAAGCACAAGCCAAGAGCGTTAGGAAAACCCAGTCTTTCACAGCTTATTATATACTACTACTACTATACGCGTAGCATTCTACATTACTGTATCTTACTTATAGTTCTCTTATAGTTGAAGTGTCTGTTTAATGCAAGTGGAATATGCTTGGAAATAATGTAGTTTAGTTTTTATTACATAAACTAAAAAAATTGATCGTGCGATGTCAATTTATCTCTTTCAAGACTGAATTGACCAGCGTGGATTATAGACATTAGACATGCACCATGGACTAGACTAGACTAGACAAATAGGGTTTTTGTTGTTCATTAATTTATATTGTGGATTTTCAGTATAGGCCTATTGAAATGCGCACAACGTAAACTAACGCACAGGGTTTAACTTTTGCCATATGACACTTGCAAAATTAACGAGAACATTGCTGGAAACATGATTTAAGCTCACACGGTGCGACATTTCTTTCGGCTGCACAAACGGCAAAAGTTGTTGGCTACAACAATCTAGCATTTTAAGCGGTAGATGTGTTGCACCTACCTGTATCTACTCCTTAGATAGTGCGTTACGCTCATACATGCGAGCCCGTTTTTAATGTGTTGTTTGGTATACAAACCGCTGGGTTCACCATATAGTTGACGTGACTTCGATTGGTGATGCAAATATTTGTCGGTAAAAATAATTGAACTATGGCCGATCAACCCCGTTGTCCCAGCAAATAAACACTAAACGGTTACTGTAAGAAGAGTTACTGTAAAGTAAGTATTTGCTCACGACCTCAAAGCACACAATTATATTTTTGCTGAATGTTTTGCAACCTGCTTGCTTCCATTTGATGTCGTTAGACAAAAATTGATTTAAAATGCACTAGGCCTATATAATTCTCAATTTCGTATATGGGGAAGACAACTTGTTTTAGCACATTATGTTTATGATGTAGTGAAAATATTTGAAACCAAATATCAAAATACCACAAATATTTAAAAATATATTTAATCAATATCAAAGAAACAAGTAGGCCCGCTTTTTCAAGTCGAAGTATGAACTAAAATTGAATTTCAGCAAAGAAGGGTGTTTGAAACTGTTCCTCGATACCTAGTTCAATTGGGATTTATGCTGGTATTATTATCGCATGTGTGAAGTCTACAAGTATGCGTATGGTTTATGAATAATCCAGAGAGCAACAACTAAACGTGTTACCTAAGAGAGGGTAGTTTGATTGGTAAAGCATAATCATTTAAAGACAGTATATAAAATTTGCAGCTTACCAGTTAGCAGCATATTCTTATATTATCAATTATTATATATGGTAT